>NC_066587.1:6139569-6357069 GCF_905475345.1 Vespula vulgaris | reverse complement strand
GTTCGTCATCATAGGATTCTAATCACGACTCGATAAATGGCCCGGAAGCTAACGCCCGGGTACAACGTCATCTCCGTCGTTGAATACGAAGAACACTATCCTCGAGAGTTCTTCGACCAATCGATAAACCGTTCGTTGCCAACATTAAACTTCTTTTTCTTTCTTCTTTCTTCTTTTTTTTTTATATTCTCTCTCCTCTTTTTTTTTTCTTTCTTTTTTTCTTTCTTTTGCTTCTGCACGCGTGCATTTACGTTACTTCGGTTAGTTATTGCTTGTTCAAGATTATTTATTCCAAGAACGTCGACGCCAACCTCAGGAGAGGGCCAGCAAATTTACGTAATATCTCGTTTCTAAATCTACTTCGTCGAGGTTCAAGGACGACTTTTTCGTTCGCGTTCATCATATAACGGTCTTTGGTATGAGAGGGATATATGTACATATATATGTGTGTGTACAATATAGGTACGTCGATCTACGTATATATACTAATGTTAAAAATTCATACCAATTTGTTTTATCATGGAATTATTTAACCCGAAGAATATTTTCCTACCTGTTATAACATTAGGTCATATAACATTAGTATTATTACATCGATCGAAATTAACATAAATTTGCTGAGAAAAATAATATTCATGATTCTTTTTAATCTTTTTTTTTTTAACTCCGTAAAGAAAGATACGTTTTACATCTTTTACGATTACATTTTCAAAAATGTTACATCTACAGCTACTACTATATTCCATAAATTAGTCAAGTCGTCTATTTAAACAAAAAAAAAAAAACAACGTAAATTATTTAATCGAATCCTCGATATATTTCTTTTTTTTTTCATCGAAACTGTATTCGATAATGAGCAATTGTTCGAGTTTTGAATGAAAACTATAACTAAAAAGAAATTACATAAATCTTGAAAAATGTAGCATTTTCAATCGATACTGCTTTAAATAAATTACTTTGCTGTCTATTTAAAAGAAAAGAAAAAAAAAAACAATCTAAATGATTTAATCGAATCCTCCATTTTTTCTTTTTCTTTTTTTTTTATTGAAATTGGATTCAATAATTAACAGCTGATCGAGTTTTAAATTAAAAACTAGAGCTAGGAGAACAGTGCTTGATTCTAAATGATCGAAAAGGAAACGTCGTCGTCAGTTAGCTGTCCGAGACACGACGATCGCGTTGAGTTTCGCGAGCATCGAACGACGAAACAACGATCGCGGATGCGTGTCCCGATTCGACGAGGCTCACGACAGTATCTGTTCCAGGCCGGCGCGTTCCTCGATTTCTCTTCCTGCTTCGAAGTCTAGTTGCTCTGCTCTCTTCCCTTCCACCTCTCGTGACGAGAATCTCGTCGAGATTTTTGCTGTATTTCTAGTTACGAACACGAACTGCTACTAGCTACTATTAGCTACTATTAGTTATTATTATTACTACTACTAGTACCACTAAGTACTACTGCTACTATTACTACTATACATTACTACTACTATAATAATAATTATTACTCTTGTAATTCGGGGATGCTACGAGTAAAACGGTGTTACAGATTCGAGCCAATCGGTTGTATAAATTTAACGTTAAAAAATGATCGCTCGAGGGCTATCGTTCTGAAAGTCAAACGAGCGTGTTCCAATAAGTTCATTGAACTCTCTACCTTAACAAACCCGTTTTCGTGTTGGATTTTTAGTATCTCACGTGTACGTACGTAACGTGTGTTTAACGTTTCTTTCTCTTTCTCTCTTTCTCTCCCCCTCCTCCTCTCTCTCTCTCTCTCTTTCCCTCTATCTATATTTCTTCCTCATTCTCGACGAAGTTCCACTTGACTTTTCTCTTTACCTCCTTCGCATACGTACGTGCCTTTTAAATGAACGGCCGACTTTATTATTATTAAGATTCACCACGAGCGTCGCTGGTTTATGTAGTCACTAGTACATAATGGTTGCCAATAAACGTGCCGTGCTAACCCGAGACTATGACTCGAGTTTCGAGTTTTGCATGAACGAAAAGGAAGAATCGATATATAGCTCTCTGTCGTCGTTGTTCTAAACGAGAAGGATTTTCAAGCCTCAAACCGTACAGTTACTCTAGTGGTGGAAACCTTATGTATTCGATGGTGTGACTCATGCTTGCTTGCTTGCTTGCTTGCTTGCTTGCTTGCATTTAGGGACACGTAACTCAGCCCGTATTCTCACCTAGAAAACTATATTCTCTATCGGCATTGTTTCTCTCACCCGTTCGAAATCGAACCCTTTCCACCTTCTTCCCCTAACACACACACTCTCTCTCTCTTTCTCTCGCGCACACACTCACTTTATTCTCGCAACAACACCTACCACCCTTCGACCTTTCAAGCTCACTTCAGCAAGCTCTTTTCAAATGCAATCGTCATGATATTTCCATTGAGATCTCCGCTAAACCGTGACTATAGGGAGGCGACCATCTATACGATATAATAATGACTTCTCGTGCGTAACCCCACGCTACAGAATTACGCCAATGACCGAATAGCCTGTCGACCTTGTTCGCGTTTAACGAAACTCCATCATGGCGACCACATATGCATATATATATATATATATATATATATATATATATATATATCGTTCTTTCTGTTCTCGTTCATAAACAGTACATTCAACTTGCATCTTAAAAGATAAATTTACTTCGTCTAATTAACGTCTTGGGGGTAGGAGGAGGAGAAATAAGAAGAAGAATAGGTGGGGAAGGAAGGGGAAGCGCACTCGGCGTGAACGTTGTTAACGAAGATCGGAAAGAAAGATCTAAAAAGAGAGAGAGAGAGAGAGAGAAAGAGAGAGATCTTCGCGGTTTACGCGTAGAATATTCGCAGAGTGTAACCGTGGCCTTGGTTCAAGCGCGAGCTGCTTCCGGAAGAGGTTAATACCCGAAACGCATCGCTGCCTTCGAGGTCTGGAGCGTGTCGCTCGGATGGTTCGAACCAGCCTCTAATATATATATATATAATAATAATAATAATAATAATAATAATAATAATAATAATAATAATAATAATAATAATAACTTCTATATCTAACTTAGCCTTGCTCTTCTTCTTTCGAGGTTTCTCATCGTCCGATCAATTTATATCTCTAACAGAAAAATATATTCCCGCGAAATAAATCGCTAATGTTTGAAATGTTTCTTATCCCATCAGAAATCGATCGATCGATCGAATAAAGATCGAGAGATCATCGATGTAGAAATATTAGTTTTGTCGTGCACGTAATATGTAATCGTTGAACGGTTAAAAGAAACTTTGATACGACGATGACAGCAAGAGGATTGGAAAAGGGCCAGGTATATAGAGTTTTCTAGCCGTTTAAAGCTAGTCAACGCGTCACGGTAAATCGTGGCCGCGTTTGTTGGTCAATTAAAGTCTGGAGCAACAACCGGTACAAACGTGGTGGTAGTAGAAGGCGAACGATCGTCGTCGGTGAACGTCCGCAGGGGGTCGTCGACCTAAGCCAGCAAGAGAACGAACTCCGGCGTCTCCGATTTGTTGTACGTGCCTCTCTTACGTTACCGTCGACGAGGAACTTCGACGTTCTTCGTCGTTCCTTGCCGCCTCGGCTTCGTAGAATTTTTCGTATCTCTCGGTTCTCGTGCGTGTTCCTTGAAAATAACGAGAACGCGTATGATTTTAGATCGCCGTTTCTTATTTCTAATCGCACGCCTGTAAAAATCTTATTAATAGAATCACGTTCTGTTTAGAATTCGAGAAATAAAATCGTAAAACTAAGAGAATCCCTATCGAATTTTTTGTTCCCAGCAATTGTTTCGCAGTCAGCCGCAAGGTGCAACACCGCAACAACTTCAATTGCTTCAACAGCAACAACAGCAGCAACAACAACAACAATATCTGGCCGCGTCTCAGGCTCAACAGCAACAACAGCAACAACAACAGCAACAACAAAATTTTCCCACGGCACCGTACACCGTTATCAGTGGACAAGAACCATACGTAGGAGCTTTGATAGCTGGTGCACCGCCACCAGTGGTACCTCAGTATTATGGAGTTGGCCCGTGGGTTTATCCCGCTGGTCTACTACCGCAAGCACCTCCGCAAGCTGCGGCCCCACCGCCACCGAGACGACCCTTGACACCTTCCTCGGCAGCGGCAGCTGCGGCTGCGGCTCAAGACACAGCAAATAATTTGGCACAAACGGTAAACGATTCAAAAAATCTTCGTCCGTTTCGTTCGAGACAAATACGCGTCTTCGTCTTTACGGAACCTACTCGAGTAAACTCATTCAGAAACATTGAAATTTATTTTCTTTTTATAGGTTCAAGGTCAATACCAGGTCATACCAGCTTATTACGATCAAAATGGATCCATAGTTATGGGCGGTGTACGCGGCCTTAGTTCCGCGGCAACTCCGATGAGATTAGTCAGCCCAGCACCCGTTCTAGTGAACAGAGCTCCTTCTCAACCACCTCCTGGACCACCTGCTCCTCCGCCACCGAGTCTCTATTCACAGGCGACCCCGACATCCCATAGTAATGCTACGCCTGGTGAATGTTTAGGTAATATTTCCAAGCGATAATAAACGTCGCCGTTTTCCTATTGAATCCAATGTCTAAAGACCGGGTTCATCCGCATTAAGATTTCTATCATGATCTCATATTAAACGCGCATGTATATTTTTTAAGCTGAAACAGTTTGAAAAAGTCATTTTTGGTAAATCTCTATTTTAATGTTATAACGTCTTGTCTATCATCGATTGCATTTTGTATATAAATCATGTTTGTGTGCGACCTGTTAACCATATTGTGACTAAAGTACAACATTATATATATATATATAAATAAATAAATATACATATATATCTACACACACCCACACATGCACACACACACACACACATGTTTATGTATGTATATGTAAATGATCGTTATAAATGCAAAGAAGCGTACGTGCATGTGTACAGATGTATCGACTAAGCTTTTAGACGGTATATGGTTTTGTAACACAGGCCGAATTCATTGATAACTAAGAGTGTGTATGGGTTGCGGGCTTTCGGTGCAGGTTTGGCAGCGTGCAGCGCAGCAGCGGTCGTTGCGCAAGCTCAGGCAGTTGCCGCACAACAAGCACAACAACAAGGATCAGGACTTGCCGCAGGTCTAGCGGCTTTGGGATACGGAGGTTCTCCTCTTGGAGCATTGGGCTCTCCTGCCCAACTTCAAACAACAGGTATTAAATCTCGTCGACTCGCTCGTTTTCACGTCTTATTAACTCTTATCGACTTTAACTATGTCACAGATTGTGTTGTACATAATTTACTAAACGTGGCCTGCATGCTTTTATTATCATCTTTAATTATTTCATGTTGTTTCGTTATAAACATCTCTTGTCGATATTTCAAAATGAAGATGATAGAAAAATGATAGAAGATCGTTGATAGATGATAGGACAATGAACTTATTTAATTTGCTTTATTTATTTATTTATTTATTTATTTATTTATTTATTTATTTATTTATTTTCATTATTTATTATCATTTGTTCAGGTTTGGGGCTTGGAGCATCATCGACAGGAAGAAGGGATTCCTTCGATAGAAATACATCGGCATTTAGCCCAAGTTTGGAGTACAGTCGAGCGAAATGGCCACAAAGTTATGGAGCTCTTGGTGAATATATACTTTTGTTATTACAAATGTTCTTTCTTTTAAAGAAGAACCTTAAAGAAATTTGAAATGTTGTATAACTCGTAAAAATTACTTTACGTTTAGGTACAGTAACAGCTTCTCCGAGTCCACTAGGATTATCTTTGACTCCACCACCAACTTTGGGAGGATCCTTGGGTGGACTTGTAGGAGGTGCGAATCGAGTATCAGCTGCTCCAGGTGCCGAAGCTAAATTCCGTGCAAGCGCTGTACCAGCACTAACAGCTAATGGTGTATTTGGCTCGAGTAGTTCTCTTTTCCCGAATTTGGTCGGTAAAGCTGGTCGTACAGGAGCTACGAATATCGGAGACAAAAATGCTGGAGGTCGATCTCGTCTTTTAGAGGATTTTAGAAATAATCGGTTATTGTCCTTTTAATTTTACATTCGAATCGGTTTTTATAGAAAATACGTTCTCCTTAATAAATTCAAAGTTGTCTCTTCTTTCAGATTCCCAAGTCTTCAATTACGTGATTTGGTTAATCATATCGTTGAGTTCAGTCAAGATCAACACGGTTCACGTTTCATTCAACAAAAGTTGGAACGTGCTTCTGCCAGTGAGAAACATCTTGTATTTCAAGAGATACTTGCTTCTGCTTATTCTCTTATGACAGATGTTTTTGGGAATTATGTTATACAAAAGTTCTTTGAATTTGGAACACCCGAACAAAAATCTACTCTAGCGCAAAAGGTATCATTATTGTACATGCGTAAATCTGTCATTCATATCGATAACTTTAGTGTTATTTTATCGATATTACAAAATATAATAATATATATTAAACGATGTTACGAAGTTATTGATATTAAGAAGAAAAAATCAAATAAAATAATATATAAAAAATATTTTGCAAACGAATATATCATTTACAAATTGCAGGTTCGAGGCCATGTGTTACCTCTGGCACTACAGATGTATGGTTGCAGAGTAATACAAAAAGCTCTTGAATCTATTGGACCTGAACAGCAACAAGAAATAGTGCGAGAATTAGATGGGCATGTGTTGAAATGCGTTAAAGATCAAAATGGAAATCACGTTGTTCAAAAATGTATCGAATGTGTCGAACCAAGAGCATTACAGTTCGTTATCGGAGCATTTGCTGGACAAGTTTATTCATTGAGTACTCATCCATACGGATGTAGAGTAATTCAGCGTATACTGGAGCATTGCACTCCGGAACAAACACAAGGGATCTTACAAGAATTGCATGCTGCCACCGATCAGCTTATACAAGATCAGTATGGTAATTACGTCATTCAGCATGTACTCGGTGAGTAAAATAATTATCCAATATAATTTCTCTATCCTATCTATTTATTCTCAAATTAATCGCTTTATAAATTTTCATCTTAGAGCATGGAAAGCCAGAAGATAAAACACAATTGATCAGTAGCGTTAGGGGTAAAGTACTTGCGCTTTCTCAACACAAATTTGCAAGCAACGTCGTGGAAAAATGTGTCACCCATGCTACGAGACAGGAACGTGCTGTTCTCATTGAAGAAGTCTGCGGTTTCAATGACAAGTAAATAAATTTCTAATTTTCAAATTGTACACACACACGTACGTATAATGTTGAACTTATTAATTATATGATTATTCGATTGATCTGTTTGCAAACTAGCGCGCTTAACGTTATGATGAAGGATCAATACGCTAATTACGTGGTACAGAAGATGATCGACGTGGCAGAACCTGCACAACGTAAAGTGTTGATGCACAAGATTCGCCCGCATTTAGGAAGTCTCCGCAAGTATACGTATGGCAAACATATAATCGTTAAATTAGAAAAATTCTTCATGAAGACAGCATCCGCTATGGGAGTATCGACGCCAGCTGGTGCCTCGAATAGCAGTGGAGATCTTGGACCGATCGGACCTCCAGCATCCGCTGCTGGTACTGTTTCCACGCCGGCGCAACAGCCCACGCAGGTTTTATAAGCGCACGATTTTTGCAACTCTCTTCTCTCCCCCCCTCCCACCAAATAAGCAGAATTTTCACATGCCCGACACAACCATATTTTACGGTAACATCGATTAGACTCATTCTGCATCATCTGTTGACATCATCATATTGACGCATTTCGAGAGTTACGTTACGATTATCTTTCTTCGTGTATAAGAAACTAAGAAAGAAAGAAAGAAAGAAAGAAAGAAAAAGAGAAAACTAATCTAGAATTTAGCAGGTTCGTTAATGCAAAGAAAGTATGGTTGTTATTATTTCTTGCAGCATTATTAAACTTTCATTATTTGTACAGATTTTCGAAAACTTCATTGATAAAATGAGAATCATGGCACGATATATACACACACATATATATATATATACATATATATATATATATATACATCATTTTTTTTTCCTTTCATGAAAAGTAAATGTTTCCAGAGGAGAAACAAACAAGGAAGAAAAAAAAGAACACGCAAATTCTTAGATTCGATGGTTAAAAAAAAAAAAAAGAAAGAAAGAAAGAGAGAAAAGAAAGGTGCGATAGTGCATTTTTTCTATCGTTGCATTATTAGAGAAGAAATATATTCATCGAGAGTTTCATGTATTAATTGAATTGTATTCAAATATCGTACGGAGTTAGCATTATTAATGAAGTTCGTCAATGAGTTTTCGTGTGAGAAGACGGTAAACTATGGGCATGTTATATATAAACAAACAAATAATAACAACAAACAAGAATAAAATGAAAGAATGAAAGAGGTAGATAAACGAATATATGTGAATTAATCGTAGCGGCTAAGATGGTTATATATTAATATATATAAAGAAATCGACCGAAGAGATACGATTAAAACTCACATAAATAATGATTAAGATCGAAAAGTGTTATTGAAAGGTTTGTAGAAGTAAAGCAGCAGCTCTGCTAATGTGTGTAGAGCTAGAGACAGAGAGAGAGAGAGAGAGAGAAAGAGAGAGAGAGGAGAGAAAGAGAGAGAATGAGAGTGTGAGACAAATTTCAACGATGAATAGGAGCCGAGAGAGATGACCGTATTCGCGCAGATATATTAAATCGAAAAGTGCGTATAATAAGAGCGATTCGAAGCGAGTTGTCGGCGATAATGTAGGAGAAACTCGGCATAGGAAGAAAGAAACTAAGGATCGCGGATGAGAGAGAAACTAAAGGGATGTTTAGAGCCAGCTAGCATAGTCGTTAGTGTGCTGCATGCATTTATATTGTATTGCGCGCGCGCGCGCGACAAGCATGTACCGCGTAATAAATATAAGCAGCGTTAATAATCGTAAAAAAAAAGTCGTCGCGAAGATGCTCAACCAACATCTTTTTAAAACGTTCGCGAGTCTGCATGTCAACGAACGGTAGTCCGACTTTTTTTTTTCTTTTTTTTCTTCCCCTCCCCCCTCTCGTTTCGCGGTATATACTTGATCAAAGCACGTATTTGCAACAAATATAAACAAAGAAGAAGTAAGATGAAGAGTTTGAGAGAATAGAGATTAGCAGCTATACAGATACATAGCATTTGACATGAGAACGAAGCAAAAATGAATAAACAAACAAAGCAAGTAAACAAACAAACAAACGAACGAACTAACAAACTAACTAATTAATAAAATAACTGAAGCACCCACTGACTTGACCTTGACCGCTGATGATCTGCCCCTTGACTGCTTCGAACGTTCATATTGAAAGAAAACAAAAAGACCAACTCTAATAATCGCTCATTTTACATCGTGACAAATTTCGGAGGCGAACGGAAAGATATAATTATTAATATTATTATTATTTTCTAATTTTCTTTTTTTTTCCTCTCATTTCTTTTACTTTTCCTACTTATATATATATATATTTTGTTTTCTTTCTTCCTCTTTATCTTTATTTTTTATTATTATATTTTTCTCTCTCTAATACGTGTGGTTTACTTAGAAAAGAAAGACAGGCAAAGAATAAGGAGAAACAACGTGCCGACACTACCACATATATATACATATATATATATTTTTTTCTCCTTTTTTTTTCGTTTTACATTTGTTGCCCTCCCATCGTAGAACGGGCGCCATTGTTTATTTTTTCTTTTCTTAATTTTTTTTTTGTTTTTTTTTTTGTTTTTTACTCTCTCTCACACATCCATCATCCCCTTATCTCCCCCACATTCTCCTTCGAAACCCTCCCATCTCCACCCCAACCCCCTTAGATCCCTCGAATTTTGTAAATTGTGATATAAATAAATAACAAATGTGTATAGGTACGACGTGACATCCGATCGCGCGAGGAAGCGTAAATTAAAAACGGATATTTTGTTTCTCACGGGAATTCCCTCTTTTTAACGGACTCTGTGAATATTGTATATTATAATAATTACTAATTATATTAAATTTAAATATGTGGTTTACGTTCTATAATATGCTGCTGCTGCTGTTGCTCCTTCTCCTTTTCCTTTTCCTTTTCCTTTTCCTTCTTTCCTCCTCTTTCCCCTATCCTCTCCTACCTTCTTCTCCTCTTTCATTGAAGAAAATATGAATGAATAAGTTAACATTTTATATATACCCACATCCCTCTTTGTCCTTCTTTTTACAATCCCATTTTTTCATGTCCAAACCTCGTATCATAGAAATTTCTTCCTTTCCCCACTCCCTCACCTTTTCTCAAATGTAAAATACGAATATTTTTGACAAAAGAATAAGCGCTAGGAAAGAAAAAAGAAAAAAAATTCCTTTCCCTACTCTCCCTTTCTTCAACTCTCTTATATCTATAGAACTATCCTTTTCCTCCTTCTTCACCTTCTTTTTTTCCTCTCCTATTTATCCGTCCTTCCCTATTTTTTCAAATAATTGCAGCGTTTACGGTGATCTTTGAACGTAACTAAAAACTTATTGTATATTGTATAAACGATAACCGCGTTCTTTAAACAAACAAACAAACAAACAAACAAACAAGCAAGCAAACAAACAAACAAACAAAAAGGAAAAGATTGTCAGGAAAATAATGTGCACAAAAAGAAAGGTGTGTATGATATATTATTTTTGCGCCATCCCCTTCTTGTTTCCCCCCTCTTATTCTCCACGCATTACCGGCACACTGATTACATATTTTTTTTCTTTGTATTATATTATTGACTATATGGAATAACGACAATTTGAAATAAGCCCGCCTCTCAGCTATTTTCATCGCGATCACGATGACTACACCTTCCACATTCAAGATTTTATAATATTAATAATTATAATAAATAATAATGATGAGATGATGATAATGATGATGATGATATGATGATGATGATAATGATGATGATGATGATGATATGATAATGATGATGATATGATGATGATGATGATGATGATGATGATGATGATGATAATGATGATGATGATTTTGATGATGATGATGATGACGATTTAATATTAATAATAATAATAATAGGAATAATAATAATAGTAATAATATAATAATATAATAATAATAATAATAATACTAATAATAATAATAGTAACAACGTGTATCAAAAAGAGAAAGATTTTTAACAACTTATTAGTTGCTTTTTTTTGTCTTTTATTCGCAACATTTTCGAACTTTTCAAACTTACGTTTACGCTCTTTTACTTTATTTTTAATAATTTAAGAGAGAGAAAAAGATAGAAAGAAAATGTGCATACCGAGTCGATCATTCGGAATGTTTATTTAAAAAATCGTCGATGATTTAACACAATTATGATCTTTCGTTCATCAAAGAGAAATTTGTTGTAAGAGAGCTCGAAATCGCTCGAATCGTATGTGGTTAATCGTCAGTTTTTTGTTCCTCTTTTTTATTCTTTTTTTTTTTTTTTTTATTTCTTCTCTACGATTTAACAGGCAGCAAAAAAACCATCTTCGTCAAAATGGAAGAATCCATCGCAGATCGATTAATTTCGTAATATAAAAGTCAAATGATATTTCTTTTTGAACAGATTTTAATGAAGTTTCCTCTAATCGCGTGTACAAGTATAGTATCGAGAAAGAAAAAAAAAGAAGAAAAAGAAACTGACGGGAACAGTTGGATTAATAAAGAAAAGCAAAAGAATAATTGTAAAAGAACGGCGATCGCGTGTATTCGATCGAGTTGCAAACTTGACTCGTACAATGTACATAAAAATATATAATACCATAAAACGTAGGCTGTTGTCCGCGAAAAGTGGATATTTTTCACTTACTAAAGGCGAAGAATAATACGAGAGAATGTAACTCTCGAGGCTCGTGTGTGTTGATTTTGTATAATAAGTATAAAACAAATGATAAATAAATATAAAAGAAATGAAAGGAGGGAAAAGTAATTAAATAAAAAGTAAAAAAGAAATGAGAAGATAATGACGAAGAGAAAAGGAATCGATTAAGAAAGAAATAAAACTAAAGTAATGAAAGAGAAAAGAGGAAGAATATCGCAGCTTTCATTGTAAAATATTGTAAATAACGATTTATTAACGAAAAGTTGACAAATTCTTAGGTACAACAATCCCTTCGACCCTACTCGCCCACCCTCTTTCTCAGTCTTTCTCTTTTTTCCCATCCCTTCTAATAGGAGTCGAGATGAAATAATTGTAATGTACGTATACATTGTCGCGATTGCAAAGTTATAAAGAAAGAGAATGTTAAGGAAAAGAGAAAGAGAAATTTTAGGATGAAAATTAGAATATTAGAAAGAAAATGAGAGAGAGAGAGATAGAGAGATACGAGTTGAGCAGATAATATAAAAATTGACGATAAGCCACATACGATTTTTGAGTATATGATCATTATAAAAATTATTATGATTGTTGATAATAAAAATGAAACAAGTGTGAAGGAAAAAAGAAATGATAAAAGGAATGATGGTATGACAAATATGACAATGATCCATGTTTGAAAATCGCTGAGAGGACGCGGCCGCCAATTCCGCGGTAACGAATATATCAAAGTTGCAAAGAAAAAGAAAAAGAAAAATCCTGATAACGGTATCGATCTATACGAGCTTTTCGTGAGAGAATAAACAAAATGAAAAACGAAACAACCACAACAACAATAATAATAATAAGAAAAATATAAAACAAAAGCCGGTCAAACAAACAAGACATTCCAACCGCCACTTGTACACCCTTCTTCTCGAGTCGACAGGAGAGACTCTTTTCACCGTTTAAAAAAAAAAAAAAAACAAACAAAACAAAATAAAATAAAATAAAACAACGCGACATGTTATATAAATAAAGTACTACAGCGTGAACTTGTAATAATAATTAAGGAATGGCGATAGTTCCTTCATCTGTGTAAATCGCGCGCTTCATCTGTAAATTAAAGACGAAAATACGCCTCATCTGTAATAGATCCATCGATCACCTGTCGAACTGCGAAATGCAAAGAGACTAAATTAAGCGAAAGAATAGTAACAAGTAAAAAAAAAAAACAAACAAACAAACAAAGCGAAAGTTGATTATACAAAATCTCTCATGTCTTATCAGCTAACGTTGCCGTATATAATTATTATTATTATTAATTATTATTATATTATTATTAATTAATTATTATTAATTATATTATTATTATTAATTATTATTATTATTATTATTATTATTATTATTATTATTATTATTATTATTATTATTATTAATATTCTTATATTACAATTACTCTTATTATTGCTATTATTATTACTATCGTTTGATTAACGTCCCAATTTCCTCATATTGATTACTCATTATCGCTCTTACTAATCGTTAGATTACACGAGACACTAACACGTGTGTGTATATGTATATAAATATATAAATATATAAATATATATATATACACACACAAACGCGCATCACATATATATACACACAAAAACTTTCTCTTTATATATATATACATATATATATATATACACACCACATATATACATATATACATATAAGCACGTAACGAGAAAAATCCCACGCATATAACAAGGTTATACATACAACATAGAATATTCTAGTACATACTTTCTTTCATCTCTCTTTGGCTATCGACCCTTCCTTCCCTCACCCACTACCCCATATGCGATCAGACAACTTTTTCGTAATATCTTTAGTCTGAATGTTTAGTGGTAGGTTTAAACCTAATTGCTATTGTTCTTATATCTACTTAAGCTCCAAACAAACAGTTCTTAACGATTTTTGATTATAAATAGTGTAAATTTTTTATATAGCGTGGAAATGGTAAATATTATTGGTGGCACAGCTTGCCCATGAGAAAAAATGCTGCGAGCGGTCCATGTATAAAAAGAAAAACAAAAAAAAAAGCAAAAAAAAAACAAAATTGAAATGAAAATTACGCATTCAATAGCCTTTTTTCGGTATTTCTAACTTAATTGTATGTAATAATTATCTTCTTGCGTCGTCGTCGTCGTCGTCGTCGTTGTGTGTCTTGTTTCTTATTTTTGTGATTTTTTTTTTCTATCTCTATTGATCTTTTTTCTTTCTTTTTTCTTTTCCTTTTTCTCTTTTTCTCCTTTTCTTTCATATAAATATATATATATATACATATAACACACACATATATATATATATACGATTATTTTTGTCTCCCTTTAAATTCGCCTCGTCGGCGAATTGTACTCATTCAGGCTTGCCACAAAACACCCTTCGATGGGAGAATGGAATTTGGGGAGAAATGGGGGAAAAAAAGAAAATTAAATAAATATACTTAGCCCTCCTTTCTCACTCGCCCCGTTTATCTTACGTTGCTCCATACTATTTGTTATCGAAACGTATTATAAAAAAAAAAGAAAACTCCCACGAAAACGTGTGTATTTAGCCTGAATAGTGCGATTCGTACCTACAGGTCGACTGGGAAAGATTATTATCGCGTTTGAGGGAGAAAAAAAGAAAGGATAACACGACCGTCAAATTTTTGTTATTATTATTTCTTCTCAATTTTTCCATTAATAACGATCGACAAAAGCAAATCGATAAAACGCGAGTCGATTGATCGTTAAAAAATTTCAAAGCAAAGTCGTGTCGTGAGATCCTATTTTTCCCTTAACAACTTTATCGGCACCCTGATATAAATTCACCCTCTTTCTCTCTCCTTCCCTTTAAATAATGATTAAAAGAAAAAAAAGCAAACAAAAACAAAATAAAAGAAAAACAAAGAAGTCTCGGTAGATTTGGAAAAAAAGAAGTTCCCGGCAGGGCATGTAGCGTTAAAAAAGAAAGGATTAAGTGACCCTATAAATATTGTATACCTAACACATACCTTAATCCTATCGGTATATATAAAAAAAATATATATATATATACATACATAAATATATATATAAATATATATATATATGTAATAAGTACTATTTAAATATTGTAACAATTGTATATGATTTTAATACTACACACTAATTGTATTATATATATAATGAAAGATCTGCGACCTCCCACTTGTAGAACACTGAGCATCGCATGTATACTCGTTCGCTCACACGGTACATTCATACATACATGTATACATACATCATACATACATGCATAGATACATACATGTACATTACATATACAGACGACACACAAACATACATATATATATATATATATATGGTTACAAATGGAGTGACACGAAACATAGGACATCGACGTAATCACTTGCGTGCACAAATGCGAGACACATATATACGCACCCAAATAGTGCGATAAAAGACGCTGCGATTAAGAAATACGACGAATAAAATGCAAAAGATCAGTGTAGCGAAATGATAAAGTAAACGCAAAAATGTATGTAACAGCGTGATATTTCTACGCTTTCATCGCGTTTTCTAGCCTGTGCTCCTCGTGCTGCTTTGTACGCGAATAATACACACATAAATACGCACATACACGGTATACACACCCATACACATATACACATACACGTACCAATTTCACAAACAACATTCACTACCTATACCCACCGTTTTCAACTGCCATGGCGCTGATATATGTGAAAAGAGAAATCATGAAATAATAATTAAAAAAATCAATAAAAAAAAAAAAAGAATAAAAAATAAAACTAACGAACGAACGAAAGGCTGAACCGATCCATCCTGCGTCGGATCTTTTTCGCCTGATCAAGGCGAAAAGGCGAATGAAATAAAGAGAGAACAAAAAACAAAAACAAGTAAATAAAATAACAAATAAATAAATAAATAAATAAATAAATAAATAAATAAATAAAAAGAAAGAACAAGACGTAGATCAAGGCGGGAATGGTGCGCCCTGATATTAAAGACTGATGTACAGTTGCGCGCTATTCTCTCATCGCTTAAATCATAATTCACGTACACATACACACGCACACATACACGACATACACCATTAACGTATACGATACATCATGTCCATGTCACATACCATGTCATACCATACACTTATAAACACAATACACTTTCCTCGATGTCACACACACACACACACACATTAATCGCATACATACACCCACCAATGCGACACGTTAAATAATACACGTAAACAGAAATATGGATTCGCAGGGATAACAATGAAACGTTTGGCAGGCTGCGACGTAAATCGTTGAGGGTTGGACCGTCGGTGGATTTAAAATTTTACGCCATAAATCAAAACTTTCTCTCGTCATAGCAATGTTTCGTTTCTTCTTATTTTCTTTTTCTTGTTGTTTTTTCATTCTTTTGTCTGTTTCTTGTTTTTTTTTTTTCGATGTAATTAAGAAAAGATTCGACCGATTAAAGCAAGATCGTTAATTGTTGTTCTTCGATTTTATGATTAAAAGGATTTTCTTTTGTAAATTCGATTTGTTATATTTAAAAGGAGAAAAGAAAAATAAATGAAAAATAAACATTACCACCGATCGACGTTCACACTTACGAAGTGCGTCGCGTACTGATATTCGTCTGATATATGTCATATATGTATGCGTATACACACTCATTCGTCGAGCATCGCCGATTCTTACGCGCCCGATATAAGTGAAATAATGGAAAACGAAAGAAAGTTGCGGCGTAACGATACGAAATCGATTTTGAAAATTCTTTCTTTGAGATTTAAAATTCGACAAAAGAAAAAAATATATATGTATATGTAAAAGAAAAGGAAATTAAAAAGAAACAAAAATCTAATTAAATTGGATCTTTGGAAATGTTGAAATTAATATAACTTGCTGTAAAGCGTTGTAAGAATTGGCCGATGTTGATCAAAACACGCGGTAGTTTGACAAGAGGAAAGAAAGGATTAAAAAACAAAAAAAGATGGAAGAGAAAGAAAAAGAAATTTAACTGTATTCTACGCTACGAGATAAATTAGATAAGTGGGACGGAAAGGCAAACGCATTATTGGGAAAAAACAACCAAACAAACAGACAAACAAACAAAAAGAGAAAAGAATATAACAAGAATCTTGTGTAACTTGTATATTAGTGTATAGAATGTAGAGACGCGATATATGAAATAGCCATGAGAAAAAAAATAAAATAAAATCATTTTCGACGATGTTTTTTACAACAGGCAGAAAAAGTGCGAGTAGTAGACGTGTCATTATACTACCATTTAAGTAACGACAGAAAAATAATAAACACACACGTAATAATCACAAAAGAGAGAGAGAGAGAGAGAGAGAGAGAGAGAGAGAGAGAGAGAGAACGAGAGCGAGTGTGAGAGAGAGAGAGAGAGAGAGAGAGAGAGGGAGTGTATACTACGTACGTACGCTGAGCGTGAGAGAGAGAGAGAGAGCGAGCGAGCGAGAGAGAGAGAGAGAGAGAAACGACATTTTTCAAAAAAGAAAAAAAAAGAAAAAAACAATACACAAATGAATGATAGTGTTGGAACATGAAAGAATCGCACTATGATTTTGGCACCACGGACAGTTAAAGAAAAAAAAAAAACAGTCAAATTTTTCATCTGATACATCCCCTCGTACAAAATAGATAGATTCGTCCATTTGTTTTTGTCTTTTTTTAATATTATTATTATTATTATTATTATTATTATTATTATTATTATTATTATTATTATTTTGTTGTATTTGTTTTTTAACGTTGTCCTTTCTTCTTTCAAAGAATCGATAATAATTAATAATCGGCCGTCAATCGTTTGAAAAATAAGAAAAGAACAATTCGCCGAAAGAAAGGCGACGTAGTCCCTGCGAAATGCTTGACCCACCCACCATCTCTCTTTTATATTTATATAATATTAATAATGATAATGATAATGATAATGATAATAATAATAATATTAATATTAATAATAATAATCATTATCGCGTGTATCGTATCGTACGAAGGCAATTATCTCTATCGTTGAACGAAGCGTTCGCTCGTGTTTTTTCTTAATTTTGCGTTTTCCTTTCTTCCTTTTCGTTTCAGTTTTTATTTATTATATTAAAATGATGAATTTATCGTGTTTATTGTTATTGGATCTTCCTCATACTCGTATAATTGGTCGCTATTGCGGTTTAGAAATTAATTCGTCGAAGTGAAAAGAATCGGATAAAATGATCGACGCGGATGTGATAAATGATAGATAAATGTCGGCACAGCTTTATTAGGTATTTTTTTTCTGCTTTTTTTTTCTTTTTTTCTAACGAAGCACACCCGTAAGTTAAGAATGTATACGTACGTATATACATAAAAAGACAATATGTATTTATTGTTTATGCAATTATATAACTTGCAAATCTTTTCACCGCGTTGATTTGCGAGATCATCGATCGATCGATGGATCGATTTTTTCCTTTCGTTCATTTTTATTTTTACTGTTTTATTCTTTCTTCTTATTTTCTTTTCCCCCTTAATTATTTATCTTCTAATTTCTTTGATTGTCGATTCCAATCTTAATGAAATTAAAATAATTTGTTCATTTTTAAACACGCTCGGCTATTCTTCGTTACATGAAGGGATAGAATTCGGACGAGAAATTCCTTTCGATCGATCGAAAAGAACGAGGAAAAGAAAGGATCGAGATTTAACTTGTAACTACATTTTGCACAGAGAAAAAAAAAAAGAATTATAATTAGATTTCACGAGTTGTATTTAATAATTAGAATCGTTTGAGAGTATAAAGAGAAATGAAAAAAAAAAAAGTAACAAGATAAATAAAAGAAAATAAATGAAACGGTTCGCTTGAAACTCGAGCCGTTTTGATATCGAAAAAAGCTACCGCGTGGGGATAAATTAAAAGTAAATGATGTTATTATAAATCAATTATTCGGGCGTTATTTCCCCTCCCCTCCCCCCTCTCTCTACTTCAGTATAATTATAAATAATATTTGTTCGTGCGTGCAGCGAATGAGACAATTAAACGCGACAGTAGATACGCGATTATAAAATTTTTCGAGTAAAAATTATCTGACCCCATTTATTCTGGGATATATTACGTGTATCTCGCTTTCAGTCGCTTATCCTTCTCTTTTTTACTTTTCTAATTTTATTCGTTATTTTATTTCGTTGTTTTCTTTTTTTTTTTTAACTTTTTCTTTGTTTCGTAAACGCGACAGGTACATGAAACATATTATGAGAATACTTTAGAACTTTTATTTATTGTCGTTATCTCTGCCACTCTAACTCAATACAAATTGACACGTTAAATGTTCTAACGTATTTTCTATTTCCAAAGGGGAGATGGTTATTACAATTTTTCTTTTCTTTCTCTCTCTCTCTTTCTAATTTTTTTTTTCTTCTTTAGATGTTATAATCGATACGTTTCTCGAGAGAATATTACGACAGTTTCTTCTTATTGATATATCGTTCGTGTTAATAGTTTGTATGTACTTCGTTGGATCGTTAAAATATGATCTTCGGATCGTTTTTTGACGTGAATATAACGCGTTCGATCTTTTTCTAATATTTTTCTTTACGTTCGCGTTAAGAAAAGAAAAGAAAAAAAAAGAAACGTGATACTCCCCTTTTCTCCCTTTTCGAAACGAAATCATGTTGACAATTTGTTTTGAGCACTTGAAGTAGCACTTTTTAACTTTATAAGTAGGCATACTCACACGTCAGATACACACGAAAGAATACACTCGACACTTAAATACACACACTTAAGGGAAAAAATGATAATGGATTAATGGTATTCTAAATGTATCATATATATGATGGCTGTACAAATGTAACATTTTTTTCCATTATGTATGAAGATAATGAAACAAAAAAAAAAGAAAGGAAAAGATTTGATGCAAAAAAAAGAAAAGGAAATATAATTGAACAAGAAAAAGAAAATAAAGAAATTAAAAAAAGAAAGAAGAGAAGAAAGAACACACGTGTGTGCGACGATCGATATGAGGTCGACGTTAGAAATCGGCGTTATTATCGATCCGATTAATTCACCCGCGTGAGTGATTTACCAATAAACTATTACTACTTTTAATTATTATGAAATACAATTTCTGTAATAACATTATGATATAAAACCATACATTGAATGGCACGTGTTTGTCATTTTAATCTTTCTACTTCCTTAAAGCTTATAACATAGCTATTAATTTCATTTCCTTCGATTAATTTAATTACAGCAGTACAAAAGTGGTGACGGGATAATCATTGGACGAGCAAACTTTTGGTTTTTTGTTTTTATCAATAAATTTTATTTTATTATCGCTCACAATTGATCATTACCTTTGCTTATAATTAAGAACCATGAGAGAGAGAGATAGCAATCATGGTGAGTTTCAAGAAATTACAGATTTGTTGCGAGTATGGATTATCACCAAAAAGATTTTGTTAAAAGTATGAAACTTTTTAGCTTCGATCGTCGATTTCTGTTTAATTGGACAACGATATTTATATACATACATACTCATGCATATATATACGTGTATGTATATGTGTATATGTATCTGTATATATATGTATATGCATATATACATATATATATATACATACATATCTATTTATTCGCTTTCTTCCTTAGAACGTTCCCTGTCGGAGCGTCTTGATTTCTTCTTACGTCTACTCGGACTTCGCGATCGCGATTTGTGTCTACGAGATCGTGACCTTGAACGATGCCTATGCCTAATGAAAAAAGTAAAAGATAGATTGAAATTTCTTTGGAGGAAATTTTGAAACGTAATCGTATTTGTGCGATTTCGTTTCACGTTCGTCGTCCTACCTCTCTTTATGTCGATATTGCGATCGTGATCTATCGCGATCTCTTTCTTCGTCTCGTGCAACGGAGTCTCTTTCTCGATCACGATCTCTGATCATCGAATCTTTTTCCCTTTCACGATCACGCTCCCTTTCTTTTTCCCTTTCTCTCTCCCTACCCATCGAGTCCAAATCTCTTTCACGTTCCCTATCTCGATCTCTATCCCTCTCACGTTCTCGAATATCCCGTTGATCTCTAGGTGGCATCAAAGGTGGAATAGATATCGGTGGTACCATCGTGGGTATCGTTTTGGGACCTATATCTTTCTCTTCTTCACCTTCTGTCATTGGAATGGCTAAATTTGTCGGTTGCCAGGTCTATTAAAGTAAAAAATTACAATTATAGTTGAATCATTAGTGAGAAAATGAATAAATTTTATTTTATATACTAAATGCGTTTACTTACTGGGTCATTACCCCATTGACTATCCTGAGTAGGTTCGTAACTTTGATAGTAAGGATCAGTCTCAGGCATGTAGAATGGAGTTGGCTCTCCAGGATATCCAGGAGGTGGCATATCGAATGGTGGAGGTAATCCTGCTCCCGGTGGTGGTACGCTCATATCTGGAAAACCTGGTTTTCTTGAATATTCTCTTCTATCTGCTGTCATCACTTGTATTACGTTTCCTTTAGGCGGTGATTTATCAAGATTCCTTCTAGAAGCTAAGCCTGAGCTTCCTATAACATCTATAGTGCCAGCCATTTTTCTTCCCGGAGGTGGTCCAGCTCGTTTTGGTCCCATGATACCAGAGTATTTACTGTTATCATTAGTAATTGCTACTTGCGGTACTCGCATACCACCTGGATTACTTCCACCTCCTCCTGCATTTAGTATCAAACCTACTCCAGACTCGCTTCTCATTTTTTTCTGTCTTTCGCAATAAGCTCTCCAAGTTTCTTCATTGAAACCATAATTAAAATAGTCTGTTATATCCGCACCAGGTTGTCTCCATGGTTTATCTTCCAACTGATCTAAATTAAATTCGTGAGCTGGCATTCCATTGATAACCCCAATTGTTTCAAATTCATCTATACTAAATTTCCCAGGTTGTTTATTCAGTTTATCTGGTACCCCTGACGCAGTCGTAAGTAAACCACCTCTTTTAATATTTAAACTACCGTATGCCGGTGTCGATTTAATATCACCGATAACTACATGAACGTCGTCATCGGAATCTGAATCACTTGCAGCTTCTCCGTCCTCTTGACTAGAAGCCTCTCTTGTACCATTTTTACTAGCATCAGGATCATTTTCATCTTGCATATTATTCAATGAACATTCCTCTCTAGGTGAACCTGCATTTTCTGACATCTAAGCAAAAATTAAACAAATTCTAATCAAAGTTAAAAAAAATATGAGTATCGATTATTTACGTTAAGATTTATTCAAATATGCTTTTAAAGCCAGTAGCCGGGAATAATAGGTTATAAACGACGCACCTCCGGTAATCTCTCTGGAATATTATCATTTTTCTTTTCTTCCAAAATCTGTGATGCTTCTTGAGAATTAATAGGTATCGAATCATTTTGTTGATTTTCAATTTGAACATTTGTCGGAGATAACTCTTTTCCATCCGTTGAATCTCCGTATAACCACTGATCTTCGTTTTCGTCCGCCATTTTTCCTCACTTTTCTTGACAACCAACAATATAATCCAGTTGTAGATACTTGTGTTGCTCAAACGCTCTATGTTACCTACTGAGTAATTAAAGATTTTATTTGAATTTTATACGTACGTTTAACCCTCCATATTTGCTGAACAACAAATCCTTTTCTCACCAAATTTAATGAAATATTAAACGAAAAAGATTTGATAATTCAGACTTTATTCAAAACTTTATAAAAATCTAACGAATGCCATGTTATCGAGTCACACATATCGTTTCTAACACAAATAATATAAAATTTGATTGTCTCAATAATTCAATTTCCAGATTACCACAGGGAATTCTTGAATTTTCTTGTATTTTCAAAGTTTCGTAGAACACTCTTTGAGAACTGTTAAATTATTATATTGCCTATAATTATATATTAATATTTCATATTATTCGTGACACTATACATTTATATATTTTAATAATTCTAAATTATATTATGATAGCTTAGTGTGAGTTAATGATATAATTCTTTATGATATACAAAGAAAGAACAATATTAATACCTGATATGTTTTACGGTCTTTGTATCACATACTTTTTTTATTTGTTGCTTCCACGGTCATGAACAAATAGAACGATTTGTTTACATGGCGCGACCACACGCTTACGCGGAAGTATACACGACTGAAACGCCTCTTGATAAGCCTCTCTTGATAACTAGTCTATGTATTATATGTTGTATATATACATATTATACATATGTATGTACGTATATATATATATATACATATATATATATGTGTGAAGAAATTAACACATAGTTTCTCTTTCTAATCTTGTCAGTGTCAATAATACATTATTTTTCAATTAAGTCGAATGTGACGCAAAAGTAAGTTCTACAAACAGACATCAGGTAGCGTACCGGTCATATTCTGAATACGTATTATGATTATTTTAAAGTGTATGAAGTTATATCATAAAATTTGACTTAAGTCGTAATTAATAAATGGCCGTATATATTTGACATAACGATTCGATCGGGATTTTAAATTATTTTTTTTCATACCAACAATGCAAATTTCTCGTATTAATAAACTAGAACTGTTTTCAGTAATTTTTCGAGGTTATGGAACTCAAAGGTTAGAATCTGACAAATAATAATTTATTGTAAAAAGTAATATTTTGTAATGTAAAAAATATTTTTTATAGATACCACAATTACTATGAGATATTAGAAGTTTCACCAGATTGCTCGCAAAAGGAAATAAGAAGATCCTTTATTGCGTTATCGAAAAAAGTATATTATTTCTTTCTTTTGATCAAGAAAGTGACATGTCAAATATGTGTTAAAAGAACATTTAGTGGAATGAATACTATGTTATAAAAGAGTTGATATAGTTGTTTTCTTTAGTTTCATCCTGATATCATTGGAAAAGAGGGACATGATAAATTTGTAGCACTGCAAGAAGCTTACAACGTTCTTAGCAAGGAACATACCAGGAAGCAATATGACATGAGTTTAAAATATAATACTCATTCGTCATTTTCTTCTGAACCTAGTCCAAGACCAGACTATTATCAAGTTTATAGATCGTATGTCAATTGATAGAAAACATTAATATTGTATTGTTTTAATTTTTAGAAAAAAATACTATATATTTGTCTGTCTGTTTATCTATTAGCCGTAGAGAATGGGAAGAGCATATGGCAAGAGGAAACTGGCAACCAAATTACGATGAAAAAGGACAAAAGAAGAAAAATACAGAGTTGTTAGCATTTATTATATTTGGAACTTTTTTAATAATTTTTCAATTAATAATTGTGCAACAAGGATTATTAGGCAGAGTTAATCTGCTGCAAACGAAATATCAAAATGAATATAATGTAATGCGAGAAAGGACAAGAAAACTTACATTTGATCAACAGATGGATGTTGTGAAAGAAAGAATAAAAATACACGAGGAAAAGCAAAATAGAAAAGAATTTGAAGGTAAATATAACCTTTTGCAAAATTTATTATACAGGATGAAACATATAATTTGATTACCATGATTTATTTAATATTCCTTCAAATATTTCTTCAAAATATGCTACTAATCATATTTATATTGAAAGAATTAAAAATTTTAAGAATTAAAAGGAACAACTGATATATTTTTGTAAGAACAAATTTAAAAAAAAATAATTAAAAATAATCGGTTTCCATATTATTTGATCTGGTTAATCATATTATTTGATTCACTCTGTTTTTTCTAGATACTTACGTACAAAATAAAATTTGTACAAGTAATATTTTTTTCAGATGAAAAGTAAACATATTATTTTAGAAAGAATCATTACAAAAGTTGATCGTACAAATATATATAGTTTAAGAAATACATTCGTATTGCTTAATATGTGATAAATATAAATTATAATGCATGATATTTAATATATGTAGTATACATAGCACGATTCATGAATACATAAAAGTGTTTATGAACTAATGAGTCTACAAATGTATATTTATACGTAACCAAGACAAGGAAGAAAAAGTAAGCATCTTTTTAAGAAAATTTATTTTTTCAAAATAATCGTCTTGTATAGATAAACATATACAACTAATAATGAAAAGTATTTTTGTCGTTAAATAAAAGTAAAAGAAATGAAAATTCATAAATTTTAATAGATTTCAACTATGATTTCGTTACTGTACAGATTAAAATGCATATAAATGTGAGAATATTTTATATAATTTAACTAAACGTTCGCCAAAAAACGAATTTTCTTTTTTACAGTAAGAATTATTATACAATGATTTGACAAAATCATATTAAATTTATATTTACACTTTTAGCTTGGACCTAAAAGATCCAAAGACGTATCTTTTTCTCTCTCAATTGTTGCTTTCTTTTTTTTTTCTTACTTAACGTTAGATTAGTTATTCTTTTCATAATTTTCGATCGCAAAAATTATTTTATAATCTTTTGATATACGAGGTAGCAGCCGTATGTGGAAGAGCAGGTGTGAAAATAGGTTTTCCATTTTCGTCGACATAATCGGAATATTTTAATTGATATATTTCTTCGAAACCAAGTCGTTCGCATAATTTTCCAGAAAACATGGACGTGCAATCAGCTCGCATTACATGAAAACCGTGTTCTCTAGCGATCTCTCTGAAAAATAAAAAAAAAAAGAACAGAAAAAATTTAATTTAATAATAGCAAGAGAAAAAAATTATTAGAAGATTTCTATATATGTCTAATTTATTTTTAATTAATTTAATTTATTTTAATTATATTAATTATATACTCACGTTGTTTTTTCAATAAGAGCTTTGGCAATACCTTTGCCTCTCCAATTAGTGTCAACAGAGATTATTCTTATTTCTAATACATTTTGATCTCGAAATCTTCCATCGGCGTTGACTTTCTTATCCACGTAATGCAAAAACCTTAATATTTTTCTGAATTTAAGATTTTCGCAGTTTTCTATGTACTCTGGTTCGTCTTCCTCGCAGGGCTCTGCTTTTCCTGTAAAAAGTAAAACGCATTAAGTTTTTCTGACAATTGATAGATAACTTTATCTTTTATTTCTTTGTACACTCTGTTTGTTACACGTGCGTGCGTGTATTTGTGTGTATGTGTGTGTGTGTCTGTGTATATATATAATAAATATGATACTATTATGTTATTTATGATATATGTGCAATATATACACGAATAAATAAATAAATAATATATAATAATATATATAATAAATAATATTCATAAACGTACGATCTTCCAAAAGTCATGGATCAAACAGAATGAGATGATATGGGAGATAATTTTCAGTAAAAACAGCTGTTTAAACCATGGCTTTTGAAACACTCTATATACAAACACACACAACACGAAGAAGATAATAACATCAGATTTTGATGCGACGCATTTGTCAGAGTTGCTTTCAGTGATTAACTTTATCCTCTTAGCGTTTATATTGTAAGAGCTAATATGTTAACGGACATAAAGAAATACGACAGGTTGGATATAAGATAACGGTTTAAGAGATCCCTTCTCCACGATAAAATGTATCGTTATTCACGGCACCTCCGCCGCAACATTGAAACACATTTTTTCTTTTTCCATTTTTCTCTTTTTTTTTTCATTCTCTTCCCTTTTATCGACACTCATTTAAATATTTATAAATAATGGAGTATTTCTCGATAAGTAACATTCGTAGTATATGTGCATAAGTGTATGTGTGTGTGTATTTGTGCGTTTGTGTGTATGTGAACGGCCATTATTCGTGCATCAAGATAAGAGCGATCGTTAATTAGTCATCGAGTCTTGAACACGCGAATCTATACTAAAGAATAAACGCATATTGATCTCAAAAATGGCAAGGAACGTTTAGCGCTGATGCTTAACTGTATTACAATCTCATTGTATTAGAAGTGGACGGTAATCGTTATTTTCAATGCCGTACATCTCGTGTCATTATCTTCGACGTTTGTGACGTTGAAGATTCTAATCGTGTATTAGAATGATTTGCTAATCGGTCTGTTATTGAATGTATATAGGAATTAAC
The DNA here is from genome assembly GCF_905475345.1 of Vespula vulgaris. Classification (NCBI taxonomy): domain Eukaryota; kingdom Metazoa; phylum Arthropoda; class Insecta; order Hymenoptera; family Vespidae; genus Vespula; species Vespula vulgaris. The sequence goes on along the minus strand of NC_066587.1, from coordinate 6,330,175 downwards.
TTTGAATGGCATATGTCTAATGATATATTATGGGATCTTATCTTGATTATATTTTATTTGTCACTTTTAAACAAATTTTTTTGTTTATATTTGTTCCTATATTCCTATATTAATTATATTCTGTCGAAAATCATACTGCATAGAATGTTCTACTAGTCAAACGTGTTTCATATCTACATTTTTAATTTATTTAATTTTTTTAAAGTAATTTATTCAAATTAATTTTTAATTATTTCAATTAATTTACTCAATTTATTTTTCAAAATTTATTGTTTAGATCCATTCTTATATTCTTATTAATTAGTTATATCTTATTTTTTTTTTGTACATAAGAATAATTTGTTAATCGGTGTGTTATTTAATGTATATAAGAATCAGTTTTTAATAGTATTATATATTATGCGATCTAATACACATATCTTTGTTATATTTTATTTATTTTTTATTGTTTTACGTTAAAGATTCTAATTGTACATAACGCAGACGGCTAAACTGCGGCTCTCAGTTTAATGATCCAATTGTTTTCTGAATTTTCTCTTTGGTTTACAAAAAAAATAAAAGATATATAAAAATTCTTTTTTGTAAATTTTTTTATTTCATAATTTTTTCTTCTAACTAGAATAAAAAACTGTAGAATTAATATGCGAAAGCAAGTTTTGCTTATCTGAATGTTAAATTTTTACAATGAATTGCATAAAAAAAAACAAAGAAAAATAGAAATATTAAAATTATTTAAAAGAGAGAGAGATAAGAATTTATAAGATATAATAATTATTCTAACAATTGGATAATGATATTTTTAATAAAAATATTAGAAAAATAATAAAAATTTCTTCCTAATCAAATTTTTTCTATTTTCGCATCTTTTATTCAGAAGATATATTTATGTAAACATTTCCAAATGGTTTTTCAACATTGTTAAGTTCGGCCATCTTTGATATATCAGAATGATTTGCTAATCAGTATATTGCTGAATATGTACTATTATACTTTATTTATTGTTTAGACTTTCTATCTTCCTATTAACAATAACTAAACTAATACTCCATTAAAAATTTTAATCATATATAAAAATGATTTATTGATGGATGTGATGTTTAATAAACGTATAGAAATGTTTTATATATTTTTTATATATTCCTGTCATTCTATTTAATAAATTCAGTTTCGTTAAAAATTTCGCTAGTAGATATATCAAAATAATTTTCTAATCGATGTTTCATTTATTATATATTATACGTATACGAATCAATTAAGAATAGCGTACTATGCGATTTAGTATACCTTCGTTATGTATGTTCGTTATGTTGATGTATTATTTAAACTCATTCTTATTATTACTTATAATTAAAATATAAATTATCTTTCTATTAACTTAGTTCCAGTTAGTAAACTAATGTCCCGTTAAAAATTTTAATCGCGTATAAAAAAAAATCAGCTAATTTCTGTGCTATAAAATGAATCTGAGGTGAAAGAAATGCGATAGGCAGTTATCAGTTAGCTTTGAAAGTTACATATATACATTTAATAATAACATGTTATGCGATGTAACATGCCTTCATTATACGATTTTTTGTGGTCATTTAGACTCGTTGCTGATTCCTTATTATTAAACTAATGTTCCGTTAAAAATTTTAATTATATATAAGAGCGATTTGATAATCTTTATGTCATTGAATATATGGAGAAATAATCTTTGAGTTGCCTACATTTAGTAGCGCGTTATATGATCTGTTATATTTCAATAATATGTTTTTTAGACTCGTTATTATCTTCCTATTGGTTAACTCTGTTACATGATCTTAGTTTACATAATACATATATGTATCTCTCTTTCTGTCTTATATATTATATGTTTGTTCATATATATATATATATGCGCCTATGTGTGTGTACATATTATGATAATCCGAGGGACAAGCTCATATAATAAACTCACCATTTAATAAAACGCCAATGATGGCACCGGTTGATGATACAGCCATAAAACTTAGATTGTTTTCAAGAGAAGATTTACTACAATAATCTTCCAATTCGAGACAAGTACTATCTTCTCCTTCCGGTATAAGAGCGATATTGTGATTAAGAGGTTCGTCTCGGAAGAAGAACCTTCTGAGGAATTTCAATACCCTGTGCTTGTCGTCCCTCGTTATAATTTCAATGTGATAATCCATAGCGGTGTTCATCACGGAATCGGCGGAATCCGCCAACTGAAAACAATAATAAAAAGATCGTTTCTGTATTCATACTTTTGCGGATAAAAGATAAACGTTTCGTTTCACGATACGGATGATAATATTTTTTTCTTTTTTTTTTTTCCAATTCTATATTTGCATATATCGGATTGACCAATAATTATCAATTTTTTTGGTAGTTTATATCTAAATAAATAATGTAATATATTTTTAATATAATATAGTATAATATATATATTGCTTATATATTTAGATATAAATAGAAATATTAATAATAAGATACAATAATATGTAATAATATAATATAATAATATAAAATACGAAATAATATTAAAAATGAAAAAAAAAATACATATATACTATAATTTGGATTGGTTAAGAAATTAATGTCGGAATGTTTAACATCTTATATTTAAATAAATAAATAACACTGAATAACTTCTTACTGAATATTCCAGCACATTACTTATTGGCCAATCCAATACACACACACACACACATATTTATATGTATATGTGTATATGCATATACATAAGAATATATCACATGTGCATTCGTATAAATGTAATTCTTTCGCAAATAAGCGCAAGAGTCATCGTCTTCGTCATCTTTTTAGCTTGTTTTTGCTCGGAGAATACAATTAGCGTGTTTTCACACGCGACAGTTTATATCGTGAAATTAGCACGATCGTTTCGTTAGCGTATTTCTCTTTGTTTCTCATTCGACTCTTTATCTCTAGGTCGCTCGTTGCCCGGTCAACGGCGTTTAGATAAAACTAGATCATCATTGAGTCTAATTTTTCTTTTATTAATGTTTCGTCAAGAGATTGTAAACAATGTTAAAATGTATTTCCTAGCATTTATCATCTTTATAAAGAAACTTGTTTTATTTCTCGTATCATTTTATCTATCTATCTAACTATTTATTTAACTATCTGTTTATTTTTACGTTTCTATTTTAAATCATTCTGTTTGATCGTTTAAACTATTACATACACTTAAACATACTTTTTAAAAATACCAAATGGCGTTTCTTCGACGTCGAGGAAACTAACAATTATTATTATGTCATTAATGTATGCCCTTGAAAAAACAATCGCTTTAAAAAATTATACGTAATTATTGATACTTGATAAGAAAGAAAATGGTACTCATGGTTCGTTACTAAATACACAATTGACTACTAAATTGGATTCGAGGAGGAAAATTAAGATGAGATAAATGATTACGTGTTCTGCTCGATGCCGTAATCGATTACCAATAATAATCATTTTCAATAAAATTCGTTTGATAAGAATGTTCGATCGAATCTTTTTTAAAGACGGATTAGATGGATTAATCATTATCGGTATACACGCTATATGTGTGTATCAATATATCAACATATTCAATACGAATCATTATCATCGTTTCACCTTTCTCTTCCATAACTAGTCAAAGATTTTATATAAAAGGAAATCGAATAACTCTAAGTATAAACGTTTTGTATCACCTTACCGTGTATCTCGTCATTTTCTTAGTATCTTTAGCAAAATTTGTTTTGCCCTTCTGCTCGATGTTAGAGTCACCAATTCGAGTGGTAGAAGACAACTTGTTCGCCAAAATGGTCTCCATGATTGATGAACTTTTAATTCTCTTTATTATCGATCACCGAACAAATCCGTAAATAAACAGTGAATTTATTTATTTATTTATTTATATGTATATATATATATATACATACATACATACACATATGTGTGTGTGTGTGTATTTATATAAGGTAATATAATATGCAAGTATATTGTATTTTCGTGAGAAACTAATTAGCTAGATAGAAGCTAGAAACGAAATAAACGAAATAAACGAATGGTAGAAGTCTTTCTTTCGTGGTTGAATCAACGACTCGATATGCTCGTTGTATTGCGTCGACAACGTCGAGGTGGTAATCTAACACTGCGCTTTGCGATAGGACGTCCTCCGTTCTTATATAGACGCTCGGTAACGAATGGCACACAAGCTGTTCTTACAGGTTCAGGGACAGATACGGAAATATGAATGCAGTTTAGGATAGTCGATCGAGATCCGTGCCAATGTCATTTGCATTATGATATGTGAAGATGTTTATATGGATACAGTAGATACGGTAAATACGGTAGATAAATAGATAGATCAAATATTGAACGAAAGAATGCTAAAATTATCGGTCGATGGACGAAGACCAGATTAAAACAATTTTACGTTTTAAAGGAGTTTGCGATAAAGTGGGTGCGTCTGTAGGAAGCTTATTTCGAGGTCGAGGTTACAATGTCTTAAAGTATTTTTTCATGACGATATATTCTCAAGATTCTAACTTACTTCATTTTAAGTTTAAAGGCCATTAGACGCGCCTACGATTGTACCTGTGTACTTAATCTATACACACATAGATAGATACATACGTATGTATGATCGGATCGTAAGTATAAATTCAAGTGTATATATATCTTTAGGTATTTATGGTGTTAGTGTAAATGTAAATGTATTTATGTATAGGAATATATATATATGTATATATAAATGTTCTGTACATATGTGTACGTACGTATAATGTATATATGTATATGCGCTTTATGTACATATATATTATGTACATACACTTATGTTTATCTAAGCATAATGTACGTGTATATATGTGTACATATCAATTTATTCGTACTTACGTATGTAGCTTTGTATATATCGATCGTTTTGTACACTTTAAAAGAGAGACGATCATTGCAGAAATTTACATTAAAGCAAGGAGATATCCTTTGCAATATTTCAATATCGACTATTATAAATTAATGATCTAACAAGAGTTTTATATTTTAATTAGGCTTATAAAAATCATAGGTATATAAGATTGAAGTATAGTAATAAATCAAATATGTACATACATACATTCGTAAGATTGTTCGGGATCGTTCAAAGAATTTCATTCGTGACTCAACAAAGACTCATTCGTTACATTTACATCACATGCGATGAGTATGCAAAAATAATAATGAAAAATTGCTAATCATCTAGCAATTTTAATATTGCCATGGATTTCATGGCAATAGTACATACATACATTATGTATACCTTGAAAAAGATTGTCTTTGATGGGCGTATCCGTTTGAAATCTATCATACAACCTTTACGTTCACGTAAGAGGAATTATTTTCAATGGTGGAGATATAACTGATCTCGTAAAAGCTTTGATCTTGAATAATCTTTGATATTGATAAAAAATGAGATATTCTATTTTCAATGGTTTATACAAACGATCGGAGATCAAACAACTTTGTTGAGCGTAGATCGTGTTTTTGAATTTTGAAAGATAACAAATTCTGCTAACTATTTCCTCTCGTCCCTAATAGTATATTAACTCGTACATTAGTATATTATCTATAAATATATAATGAGTAAATAAGTGTTTTATATAATGTAAATTATAAAATATTGTGATTTAAAAAGATCTTAAAGACTAGATGATTTTAAAAATCGATTATTCTTTCTCGACATTTTTTAAGCAAATTTTATTTTCCAAACTGCAAAATTACGAGCCTAAGAACTTTTAACTACCGTAATATGACAAAAAATTGTCTAAAATGTTCAGAAGAAGAAAATTTTATTAATTTTTAATATCACTGACAACTTTTTTGTCAATCTATAAATTTTTAGTTCACTAAGTATTTCTACATAAACATATGTTATACATATAGATAGATATATTTTTTATTATCTTTGTATCAAAGTTATATAAAAGTCGATTGATATATTTTTATAAAGAATCAATTGGTATATATTTGTAATAAGAATAATATATAATTAACCAAAAAAAAAAAAAAGTAATAAATCCCACAAACTCGTTCCAAGTATACTATTTCCTTTTTCCTTTTTTTATCTAAATTATATAAAAGTCCATGGTTTGAGATTCATGGTATATATTATATCTTCTATATTGCTATTAAAATAAACAAAAAGAAAAGAATATTTTTTTTCATGAAGAATACTAAGCAAAATTATTATTCGAATGAAATTCAAGATTTCCTCGAATCCAAACCGGACCCTCGAACTAAATGTTTATTGTTCTCGGCTTCTAGCCAAAAGGAAAGCGTGAATATATGTATATCTATGTGGAGCAAGGTGCGCCATAGGTTTAAACCGGATTTAAAGGTGGAAGGTTGTTGCTCGTATGGTTGGTCGTTTACCTAATATCTAACATTACGTAACGTTTTATTGAAAAGTATATAGATCAATCGAAGACTTTACTAATAAGATCTTTTTATAGACAATATTTCTTAGATCAGGATCTTTGCAAGGATTGATTCTATTTCCTTCTTGACGAAGGTCAAAGGTTGGATCCTTCGATCGGAATTCGATTGGATCGATCATATCGATCTGATAATCGTCGACCTTCGATAAATGAAACGATCAACGGATTATTATCCGTTTACTTTGTCATTAATCTATATCTTCTGATCAAACAGGATGCAGTAGCGAGTGAATCTCCTTTAACCTCGACAACTATTGTTTCTTTTCTCTCATTCTTTGGATCAACGCCAAAGATCTCAAGTAGTCGCATGATCCAAGGTCAAATAAGTACATGCTCTATTCTTTGACTGGAACAAAGGGTCATCGAACAAAATCGATTCGATCTAAACGATTTGGCGACGATTACGTATTAACAATTTTTTATGCAACGGATAAAAAGTTAATCGATTTTGTGAAATCGAATTTCGTTGGAACTTTATATATATATATTTGTTTTTAATTCTTTTTTGACAATTCTTAAGTACGCATTTGTACCGAATTATAATGTACGATCAAATTGATCAAATCAATAAATAAATGTATTGTACAATTATTTGCAATTCTAACAAGATTTGTTACAGATCATTAGTTTCTTTTTTTGTTCTGTACATTATATAAACATTATGTAAACCGTATCACAAAGATATAAAGATACGAATAATCTCATGTACATTAATCAAAATCTTTTAGAAATATAATAATAGATTGGTCGCGTACTCATTAAATAGGTAAACCAAGTTTTTTAAGAAAAAGAATCATATTCTATAATACTAATGATTTTTTTTCTTATCCTTTTCTATTTTTCCACCCTAGGTTCCAGGTCGTACCAGGATCGCAAGCTCACGTTGAGTAATATCGTGAGCCGCATGAGGTAACTTGGAGAGATTTAAAAAAAATGTGGAAACCTGTTGGTTGAAATAAAGACAGAAATATATCTATATCCTTAATATGGTATATATGTATCCATACATATCACATTGTTTCTAATATATATCACATTGAGTATAAACATATCGACAAGGTATATTATATGTCTATATGTATATATACATATTACACATAGATTAATTCTGGACTAAGACATATATATATATATATATATGCGCGTATATATGTATATGCATATATCCTGTCGATGCTATCTTCAACAGCATGGTTGATCTTGATTCTTATTTGTACATAATTTTTCATATGCAACTGCAAATAAACGAATATGTAACATTGTAATAATGCGACAAAGTTAATTGTAAGATCCCGAGGAATAGAACGGAAGAGATATTAAATCGTAAATTAGTCTGGTGAATATAACAGACAGATGTCTGCGATGTCGCGAATAATAAAGAAAAAAAAAAAAAGAAGAAAAAAAGAAAATAATAATAAAAGAGGAAAAAGAAAAAAATAAGACAAAAGGAACAATAACAAGCAGTATCGCGAATCATTCGAGACGTTCAACGCGATTGAAGATTACAGGTGTCGATCGAAAGCCGTATCGATTCTATCGATCGTATCGGTTTTTCATTAAGGTGCGACGGAGGCTCGCTGTTTTGATCAAATCCTCTTTTCTCCTTTAGTTCTTTTTTTTTCTTTTTCTTTTTTTTTTTTTTTTTTTTTTCTTCAACAGCGTACAAGGTAATCGATGTATAAATTGATGTTCGGACGACGCCGAGGCAACGATCGATCGTATAATTGGTTTTATTTAACTTTTTATCTTCAAATTGATTATTATCTGTAAGTCGTAGAATCTTTTAGCTATTTCGTCTTGCTTATAATTTTCCATATCGTGCTTATTTGCTTCTCACGAATCGTTATTTTTTTATTACAAGCATAAATCAGATATAATTCGATGATATTTCTATTACAGCTAGATTAATATGCTTTTTTTCTCTCTTTTTTTTTTTCGTATTATTTAACGTATATAACGTTTAATTAGAACTAATTATAATGCCATATTATAATTATTTTATATTAATTTATACCAATTACGATTGATTATAAGACGATTAATTTATATTAATCTATAATATAATATAAGAGAAAATTAATATATGTATATTAGCATATTATTAATTATGTATATTAGGACTTTATAAATCAATTTTGCACAATTTTATTTATATAATTTTCTATTTAATTAACATAATTATCTGTATAAAATAACCGTAAAATATTTTATCTATTTATAAGTTTATTCATTTAGATCTATTTATATCTCGAATGTATGTTTATCGATTATATAATAATACGATCAGTTATTTCTCGATCTGGCATTCGATCAATCGTTGAAGGTGTGAACTCATCTAAAGAAGAGTGTAAAAGAGACGAAAGGGAAGATATAAAAAGAAGACGAGACGAGATAAAACGAAAGAAGCAAGAGATGACAAGTCCAAAGTAATCCTGATCTCCTTGAAACGCGCGAACGTAACGTGTTGCACGTAATGAATCTATTAGTTGACATACAATGTAAACGTATTAATTACCGTTGAACCCAATGCCATGCCTTGAAATCATTAATAATCTCCACGTCATTTTACTACACGACTATGTGAATCTAAAGGAGTGCACGTACCTCCATGTTCTCGCCTAATAATATATCTCGAAACGCATCGACACGTCACGTATAAACACACCTCTTTAATTTTCATATTCCGCTTCTTGCCTTCCGATAAATCTAATACTGTTTCTTTTTTTCTCCTTAACATTTTTTAAATTTATATAATTACGTATATACACCAATCGATAAATCGAATACTTTTTTTCTTTTTTTTTTCCTTCTTCTTTTTTTTTTCTTTTTTCTTTTTTTTACAACTTCTTATGTTTCAATAAAAGGGTAACGATGTGGATTATTCATATAATTACTAAATTATAATAATTATTATTTCTATAATTTAGAATATTCGAGAATTATCCGGACAGCTGCTAATCTTATAGCATCTATAATTTACGTTAATAATAAAGTGTATAAACAAATAGACTTTAAATAGACATGATTGATAAGATTTTTATTACTCGTAACTAGGTAATTTTGTTCGAAACATTTTTCTAAGAATATTCAAATTATACGTATGTTTTCTGAGAATATTGTAGACATTTGTCTTTTTTTTTTCTCGAATGATAAATCGATATATAGGATGATTCGCATTTGAAGGATGAAGCATTGTAAAGTGTTTTGTAAATATAAACTTAATATTTAGTTTTATAAATTATTTCAAGTTCCAATGATGTTTATCAAACTTTATGAACTCTGTTTAAAAATCATATAATTTATTGAAAATATTTGTTTAAAAATCATATAATATATGAAAAATCAAATTATGTTTTTTCTTGAAATGATAAATATTATATCATTGTAAGGGTGATCCACCTAAAATGTTACGAAACTAAATATAAATTTTTTACAAATTTACTTTTTATCAATTATTTTACATTAAACATATAAGCTTACTTAAAAATCGTATAACTTATTAAAGAAAAGAAAAAGAATAAGAAAAAAAAAATTAATTCGATAGTCGTTAAGAATTCTTTTTCATGCATATTTGTAATATCATTAATTTTCTATGAATATTGAAACTATACACGTTATTCTAAGAATATCAAAGCAGACTTGTTTTTTTCCGAGTGATAAATAATTTATTGAATGATAAATTTTATTGTATAGAATGGTCCATATAAAGCGTTACAAAATGTTTATAAAAAACATTTTAAAAATCTATTCTTATAAATTACTTCATGCTTGAATAACGATCCTTTTTCTTATCGATATTCATAAAATTTATTTATAATAAAATATAATGTATTAATTAATTTATTAATAATAAATCATAATTTTTTATAAAACATGAAGATTCGATACTCGATAGGAATACTTTCTAATGCTGCCTTATAATACTTTATATGGATCACGTAACGATTAGAGTTCATGCTCTTTTTTTTTAAGAATAATGTAAATTATTGGTAACATAGAAAATAAAATATGTACTTATATAACATATATATATATATATATATATATATATATATATATATATTACAAAGTATATCTGCAATAAAAATATTACTATTGCATTAAGAAAGAATAATAATAATAAATGTGCAATGAAACATCTTTTAAAGATATCTAAAAAAATTTTAACAACTCAGGATTACGTCAGGTTTACATCAGAGTTTGAGCAATATCAAAAAAAAAAAAAGAAGCGACATTAGAATAAATGATTATTCATTTATAATTGAGCACATAAACTTAATGTTTTCAATATTCCTATTATATATGAAATATTGCTGACTGTAATATTTTTTATTTATAATGGATATATTCATTTAATTCAAAATGTTCATTATTTTAATTCACAAATTATTCGTTTCAAAGCATAAAGTATTCACTTTAACGCACACCGTCTTTCTAAACAATTCCCTATTGATCGTTTTTCTTTTTTTCCACTTTTTATTTGTTTGTTTCTTTATTTTATCTTTTTTTCTTTTTCTTTAACGATTAATTGCTCGTTAGCTTAACGCCTCCTGTATCGTTTTACATGCATTTAATTTCGCTTATCCGGTATAAGCGATAAACTCGACTAACACATTTTACGGTGTAACGGTTAAAGGCTCGTACGATTAAAATTTTTATTGATGTAATGGATGCGATAATCGATGGTAATGAGAATATAAAGAAGAAACAAAAAAAAAGGCTAAGAAAAAAAAACTAATTGATCCCGCGTTAAAATCAAATATAATTCGATGCTGTTATCGTTGTGGACAATGGTCGTTCATACATTTGATGGAACAAAACTAATGGGTGGGAGTGCACGAGCTCGCACGCGCGCACCCACGTGCTCGTTATTCTTCTCCGCAGAAATTTCACAAACCGGGCACGTGCAAAACAGGAAGAACCATTTTCATAATCGAACTACGAATTAAACTAATTATAAGTGTTTCGGTATACAATTGCTCGCTACGGAACGTAATTGTTCTTCTTAAAGAATATTTTTATATTTATTATATTTTTACATAACTTTGAAGTCACGTACTTACATATTTGCTTTAATTTTCTTTTATCGATCTTCATTTTTCATTTTTTTCTTCTTCTTTAAAAGAAATTATTTGTTAGTTTATATTGTAAAATTAATTCTATCTAAATATTATTATTATATTTAATATCGTGTGTGTTTTTTTTTTATCTATTAAATTTCTACAACTTTATGTAACATAAAAAGGAAAAGAACGCATATTCGTATGTTTTAATTTTTTAAGTTTCGTTTCAATTTCTCTTGATAAAATTATTTCTTAGCTCCATGTCCATTCTAAAAATAAGTTATAGTAGTATGACTTGTAATAGCATATAGCACAAAAGATAAATATATTTTTAGAAGGTTAAATCGAGAAATTGCTCATAGATTTCGTAGAAGCTAATGTACCTGCTTTCGTAGAATGTTAATGTACCTGCTGTGATAACAGTAAGATAATAATTATGCTTTGTTATAAATATTATTTGAACGATCTTAACATGTTTGATTTATACCTATTTACGTAAGTTTGAGTTTCATATATCTTTGATATACAATTTATCGTTCTCTCTCGCTCTCTCTCTCTCTCTCTCTCTCTCTCTCTCTCTCTCTCTCTCTCTCTCTCTCTCTCTCTATTTAGTTACTATTAATGACACAGAAATTATTGTAAAATGTATGAAAAATAATGGCTTCTTTATAGAAAATTGTATCATCAATTATAATATAAAATTAGAAAATTAATGAAAAAAAATAAGAAATTTTAGAAAGAGCCAATCGGATTAGTATTCGAATTTTTTTGTAAATAAATCCACGATTTTTATTTAAATCCGCGAGTTCTTTTTTTTTTTTTTATCGTCGAACAAACAAAGCACGCAATGCAGTTTACTGATATCACCGTTTGATAATATACCATGTACCGATGACGATAATTTATCGCAAAGTACGATAATGTGATTTTAATAACGGATAACACAATAAGATACCCATATATGATTTGCATTTAAAGATCGATTCAAAGATATCGTTTGAAGATTTTTCAGTAATTTCATGATTAACGAGAAGACAGTTTTGTAAATATGCATTTTAAAATATATATCTACGTACAGGTGACTTATATATTTAATTACATATATATTTAATATTATGTATCTACATATATATACGTATATATTATATACTCGACTGTGAAATAAAAAAAAAAAGAGAAAGAAAGATGAACTTATAAAAAGGCGATATTATAAAAATTAAATTAAAAGACACGCGCAGATATATAATTTAATATATATAGTAAATAATATTTGTATGTGACGAAGATGTTAGACATAATCCAACATACAATTTAGACTCGACCCGAATCGATTCAATTCGACCCAATTCGATTCGATCTTATTCGGCCATATTTGATATTATTCGATCTTATTTGATCCTATTAAATCCTACTCCATTCTATCCGATCCTATTCGTTCTTATTTGGAACAAACGTTTGATCAGAAATAGAATAACGATATTATCTACTACGATAAGATGTTTCATTGATGAAATGATAAGATATTTTATTTTTCTAATATTATTTAGTTTTTAGTTACAAGTGATTCATTTTTACTTCGTAATTTAACATATTTTGACATGAGATTATTTGATATCATCATTTTATATTTGTTTTCTTTTCTTTTTTTTTTTTTTTATTCAACTAGTAAAAGAGTATAAAAGAGAGAAAGAACGAGAAAAGAAGTAGAACTTTTTTTAAAAGTTAAAGAAAGAAAAAGAGACAAACTTATTAAAAAATGATTCAGGATAAAAAAAAATTCAGAATAAAAAAAAGAGACACTTAGAAGTATGTATTACATAATATTTTGCAAGTATGACTTATATGTTACTTAAGATTTACTATCTTATACCTTTATATAAATTATATATAAAGTTATATAAATAGATAAAAAAAGAGAGATAGAATATCCAAAAAGTAAATCATAACAATTAAAACTTACAAATAAAGAACGTTCTTTCAATTATATATTATAGAGTATAATATTAGGTAATAATATATCTGTATGTATTTACTCACCCGTGATATCGAGAGCTTATATAAAAAGATATAGAAAGAGATAAATTACTTAAAAAGTTTATCTTAATAATTTTAAATTAAAGAAAAAACTTGTATATCTTTATTATATACATAATATATATATATATATATATATATATATATATATATATATAATAAAATTTTTTTTTTAATTTAAAATTGTTAAAATTCACTTTTACACACATATATATAAATGTGTAATATTATAATTTATAATTTAAATGTATGATTATTAAATGTATATATATCAAAAAATAATTTTCACGTACAGTTGATATTAGACTCACCTAAACTCCTATCGAGAACTGATAAACACAGAGAGTAAAAGAACAAAATAGAGGAATAGAGATAGAGAAAAAAATGAAAACGATCGATTTATCAGTTGTTTCTCAATCACGTTACGTCGATCGTGTCCCCTTTACTCTATGGCTAGCTACGTACTGCAAATACAAGAAGGAAGATCGTATCGGTAGGGAGGGTCATTACCATCCGGCTGCGTAATATCCCTTCGTCGAGTGTATCTAAGTATATACATATAGATATATACTTATGTATATATCTATAATATAACTCTATGTATATAAATGACGAAAAGAGGGTTACTCTTTCATTTATTTTTCTATTGAATCTAATTAGGAAGCGTGATCTCCCACTAATAATAGGCTTCGTACGTTTTCGTCGCTAGTGACGTGGGATCTGAATCTAAACGCGAGCACATTTGTGAATCAGCAATCTAATTCAGACTTTGCAATATTTCTTTATTGTTAGTCGTTACATATTATTCACAAAACGAATTGTTCTCTATTTAACCCTTTATAATATTACTCTTTATAATATTTTATTATATCATGTCATCTGTGCGTGTTTGTAATTTCTCAAGAACTCTTACTATTTTTGTTCAATTGAAAATGAAATTTTGTATAATTGTTCTTTGTCGACTTACTGAAAGTTTGGGCTACTTTAACTTCCGGAGATATTATTTATAAGACAGTCTACAAGGTTTCAAACGAATGAAAGAGAGAGAGAAAGACAAGGTCAATATACGACCGACGTGAAGTACGATGCAAGAGAGAAAGGAGGAAATTGTAATGTCGATTACATTAGAAATGTATAGATTGGGTGATCTATTATCTGCTTTCCGTGTTCCTTGTTTCTTGTTCCTTGTTCCGTGTTCTGTGTTTCGTGTTCTGTGTTCTATGTTCTATGTTTTGTATTGCACGTTATCATCGATGGTGCGATGATAGCGTGCTATCTACGGTGGCCTGGAGTTGATATCCGTTTATTACAGGAAATTGCTAAAATGGACTTTAGATAATAATTGGTTTATTTAATTAAAAAAAAATTCAACAGATAAGTCATTGACATTTATGAAAAGAGAGTATCCAGAGATATTTCAACGTATATATTAAAAAATATTTTTTTAAAGAAAGATGATAGAGAGAAGATAACTCGAAAATCATGAACTTTACAAAAAATTTGTTTACGATGTTTTATAAGCATGATGAAACGATGCAACTTTTGTTCAAACTTTTTTCAGATATCTTTCACCGTTCTTGAGATATTTCATAAAAAATCTCTTTCTCATGGGGTGATTTAATTCATTAAAACCGAATTACGGCATGAACAAAAAGTAGGATTGTATTACGA
Organism: Vespula vulgaris; assembly: GCF_905475345.1. Classification (NCBI taxonomy): domain Eukaryota; kingdom Metazoa; phylum Arthropoda; class Insecta; order Hymenoptera; family Vespidae; genus Vespula; species Vespula vulgaris. The sequence goes on along the minus strand of NC_066587.1, from coordinate 6,314,952 downwards.
ATTTCATACTTTGCTTGTATCCAAAGTTTCAGAATATTTTGAATTTCCGGGTTGCCTGCCATTGTTCGTAGTATATATATATATATATATATATATATATATATATATATACCATGCTTATAATATATTTATAATATAATAATAATTATATTATAATAATCTAAGGACTATTACTTAAATACTTTAATAGTGATTATATTAAATTATAATTAATTTAACTAATGATATAATTGTCATATTAGATAATCTTTAGAGATACAAACAAAAAATTGTTGATTCGTTTAATATCGAAAATCATTAAAATCTTATGTTATGAAATAAAAACAAAAATTTCATGATGTACAAATTAATGTGCAACGAAATATCGCTAACATCGATTTAGAAAAAAAAAAAAGAAAAAACCGAGAAAAGAAGAGAATCTATAATATCGTCGAGCAAACGAGACTGATTAAAAGTAACGTAATTTGTTACTTATAGTTAGTCTCGACAAGGTCGCTCGATAAACGTGAACTTCTTAATTGAATAACCAAGAGTGCGACACTAACGTCGATTCCATTGAATTTACAATCGATCGAGTAAATTAATGAGATATAAATGAGCATATATCGTGAGTTTATAATCGAAGAAAACGATCGGTAGCTTTATCGAAAATGTCCTGATTACCTTGCTCCTTTTCGATTTCCTTATTGATAACGTAACCGATCGATCGATCTTGATTCGTCCTTTCCTCGAGCACGAGATTAATTCGAGACGCGTTTATTCGATCGTCGTTATCCTTGTTCGATTCCATTTAACGATAAGAAAATCTTTTTCCATCTTTACAGGAAGATGGATAAACGTGATCAAGAAGGATCAAATGCAAATTTATCGATCTCGTTTTTTTGCATGTCTCGCATTGCTTCGCCATTTTCGAATCGCCTATCGATCGTTCGATTTTCTTGGAGAAAAAAAAAGAGAGAGAAAAAAAGAAATAAACAGGGAAAAGGAAATAATAATAAATAAATAAAAAAAAGGATCGACATCCTCGATAGCTCCATTATACGTTCTGAATCATTGTACCTGCTCAACGCTTTCAAAGTCGTTATACATATGTATGTACATCGCGAGGTAATTACGCTTTAAACTTCTTTGATAATAATAACGAAAGGAATTTGCTATCGATTCTTTGCGTTAACGTAAACCGTTACGAGCGAAAGGGTGTGATTATTGATTTGTTTAGATCAAAGAAAAATCTGACGTAATGGAAACGTACGCTTTTACGCGAATGTTACTACATGCACAATCAACCATTGAACAGACTCTATCTAAGTAGATTTTCTTTCGAAAAAAAAAAGAGAGATAAAAAAAGAAAAAAATCTACTGAAATATTAGAAGGAGAGGAGAACGAGAAAAGCGAAGAAAAAAGGAACAAAATAAAACAAATCAAATAAATCAAAGGCATGGAATATATGGCGAATGGGAAAGGTAGAATTTAATCGTACATAAAGTAGAACGTTAGACGGATCATCGACTCTCTCTCTTATATAATATGTAAACTCGTTCGAAAGGTTGCTTAGGGAAACCACGAGCCTATCTATTGTGATATATACGCCGTGAATACATTCTTTGAAACGTTCAATGAGACCAATGGCTGCCTTGCTCTAGGTTCGACTTTATATCTCCTCGGCCCGGATTGATCTGCCCCACATTGACAATACGATTTACGAGAAGTATGATGCCAAGGCTGACTACAATTCCCCATTTTTACATCTTTTTTTCTTTTTTCTTTCTCTTTTCTCTCTCTCTCTCTCTCTCTCTCTTCCTCTTTTCATTTTTTATCTTATCGGTAAAATCAATCCGCCCACATGGCTGACGTGTGTAGATATTTACTGACAAAATCGAAGCGTCATCCAGTAAATCGGATCATTTCGATCGTCGCATGTAAAATAGCAAACTAATTTGAAATATATCGACGTATGTTGACATTTGCTTTACTACCCTGTGACGATAGATGATCGGAGCTGCGTCTTACTCACACGGAAACTCATAGGTCGAGCAATGAAATGTTTGAAAGAGAAAAAAAACGAAAAGAGAAAAAAAAGACGAGAGAAGAAAAAAAGAAAAACTATGCTGAGATCGCGCGTCCTCAAGGTCGTCTAACGTATCATCGCTCGAGAGACATCGTTACGCAGTTCTTCGCGAGCGAATATCTAGTTAAAAAACGACAGCACTTTTTATGCCTTTTAGTATCGAAGGTGTGGCTCTAGATATCACGCAGGCGTGTCCTCGTATTTTTCCAGCCCTTCTCCTTATTAATCCTTCGTGATACTTACGAATGGCGAGCGACTATGCTAATCAACCTCAAATGACACCCCCTTCTCGTTCACGCCGTACATACGTCGTCGTACAAGATATACATAACGGTTTCACGTAATAATCCTACCTCGATATTTTTGATGAAACTGCTGCCTCGTCCGATTTCTTCGACATTCTTTAATATTTTTATAACGAACAAACAAACAAAAAAGATCTAATTTAATTTATTCATACTCGTATAAGTCGTATGCATGCATTTCCGTTATTTTCCATTACGAATCTCAATCGGATGCGTAATTAATCGATTATCGATAATCGAAACAACCGACACGTTCTTTTACGAGATTAATATCGAACTGTATTACCAACGTTCTAATACCATATTAACGAAGTAGATTTCTCCAAATCGACATATACCGACTTACGATTTATACTCTGCAATTGCACCCGTCGATAAAATAGATACGACGATAAATTACCGATCGATTCGTAACCGTCGGTATAATCGTTCTCTACAGGAACAGTTATTTACGTAATAAACTTTGAATCGATTCTAATCCATTTCAGATATACTATTACTTATATAGGAAAAGGTAATGAATAAAAATAAAACATTTTTTATTTCATAAATCCGTCCAATCTCGTTCGAATCGAAAACAAAGGTTCTCTTTTCGCAATGGGCCTGACGCATACACAAAATCGAATGGTTCGTAAAAACGGCGCGCGGCGCACGCAGCCAGCCGTTGCCATGACAACGAGCGATCATCTTCCCCCACCAGCAAGCGGCTAACCGCCCTCTGCGTCAGTCGTTCGCGTAGAGTCGGATGGGTCGTTTCACGCTTCCTTGATGCGACATATTCGCGCGCTCGTGCCTCTCCTTTTTTTGCCCTTATTTCGTCCATAATACTATTTTCTCTCTCTCTCTCTCTCTCTCTCTCTATATATATATATATTTCTTTCTTTCTTTCTCCCTCCGTCTTACGCGTCGCTCATTTTATTGGCTCCGTTAACCCTCTTTTTTTCGTGCTGACTATACGTCATCGAGAAATAAGAAGAGGAAGAAGGTGTTTTCCAGGAGGAGGAGCGGCTCGGGGGCACCGCAGCGACCGTGCCTTTCCGAATCTCGCTGCGGTGATACCTCCCTCCTGGATTTTCATCGTGCTTAATAATGAGGGACATGGCGGGCAAGATCGCCGAGTTGAAGTTCGAGGCACCCCTTGCGCGCTTCGAGGAGGAGGAAACGGCCAGTTTAAAGAATATGAATCTTTTGACAGGTACGTAGAACAAAATAGATACAAAAAGGTAAAAAAGAAAAGAAACGAGATATAGGAAATAAAGGAAAGAAAATCGAAAGTGAAAATTGATCACCTTTCTTCGATCTCGATCCCAAAAACTTTCCGATATTGTTCTTCGTCGCGACGCGTTCTCGCGTCACTCTCTGGGGACTCGGAGAATCTCGTGTAGACTCGTCGACACGAATCTCCAAGAGACGAACCGTCCTCGGTCGCTTTCATGCACGTTCGTTCGATTCGTCGTTCTAAAAACGAACGAACGAATGCATGAACGTAGACGAGAATCTTCAACACCAGAGAGGAAACTAGAGCGTAGAAATTATAAATCGTATCGACGATTCTACTTCGAACTTTCCAGCATGTTACTTCGATATGCAGATATATATATATATATATACATATGTGTATATATATAATATGTATATATGTATATATATTATTCGAAATTCGAAACGGAAAGAGACTGCTCTCTACTCCGTTTTTCTCTTCAAAAAAAGACAAAAATAAATAGAACAAAAATTTTAACGATGCTTCTCAACGAATAAAATCTTTGAAAGACCTATCGGAAATTTAATACAACGAGGACAACTAGGATGCTGTTACCTCTTTCTCTCTCTCTCTCCTCTCTCTCTCTGTCTCTGTCTCTCTCGTTATCGCGTTGACGAACATCCATTATCGTAATTGTTAGAGTCTATTACGTGGAACGGGGCGAGACGAAAGTTATAAGAAAATTGATCGATTAAACGGGCGAGCACACGCTACGCGCAAACGGCCAATCACGAAGCGAGTGTAAGCAAGCACAAGGGGGTTCGTTCTTCCTTCCTTCCATTTCTTTTCTTTGCTTTCCTTTTTCTATTTCTTTATTTCGTCATTGTGTACATATACCAAGCCTTGCCACTCCGAAGAGAGAAAGCTCAAGTAGAACGAGTCTTAAAATTCGTCGAAAGGGATGGAAAAAAGGGAGAAAAAAAATAACGACGGTAATCGACCGTTCCAAGGACGAACCTTCCTATTACGACATATTTGTTTTCTCAATTATATATATCGTCAGTACGGAATACTTACTAACGTAAGCGATTCATCGACGTAACTCGATGCGTCAAAAAGGAGGAATAAAAGATGGATGGAGGTTTATTCATTCGCGAACGATATTGGTTTACGCACGTACGATGATATAATGTTAAGAACGACAATAATAATAATAATAATAATAAAATAACAACAATAATAACGATTTCTTATCCTTATCGATCGTATAACACGAGTAACTGATTCCAAAATCTAAAAAAAAAAAAAATCTGCGTAAGACCAAGCTCGATAACTTATTGTATTTTGATTGGACGATACTAAAATATCTTACATTAGTTAGAACCAATCAGAAAGCAATATAGAATCTTACGTTGGGATTGTTAGAAGAGTTTCGATTTATTAAGGCGTACGTACTTGCTCGAAGATATTTTTGAAATAACAAGAGGAAGTAGAGAAAGACGGAGAAAAACGAGCGAAAGAGATGGATAGACAAATAGTTAGATAGATCGAGAAAAATAGAGGAAGATAAACAGAGGATACACAAAGGCGTGAAGATGTAAAAGGTCCCTGTCGCGTTGTCGTCATCACGGCGCGAGACGATGCGTGCGCGACCTTCGTGAGACGGGACAATGCGTAAGTACTTAGCCGCGTGTACATGGCTATAATCGGAGTCCAATATCCACCGGTTCTGCTCGTGAGTAGTATTCTCTCTTTCTCTTTCTCTCTTTCTCTTCATCTCTCTCTCTTTCTCTCTCTCTCTCGCTCTCTCTCTCTCGGCACTACGAGTTTACGAAACGGTACGAAAGCGCCGTAGCGCAAATAGTTCCATCGAGAACGGAATTTTTTTATTTATTCTCGAGAAAATTGTACGTTTCATTAATATTGAAAACAAGATCGATTTTTCCATCTGTCTCTCTTTTTTCTTTTTTCTTTTTTTCTTTCTTTCTTTCTTTCTCTTTGTATCCGTTTATCTCTCGCTATCTCTGTCTCTCTCTCTCTCTCTCTCTCTCTCTCTCTCTCTCTCTCTCTCTCTCCTTCTGACTGCTATCTCTCCGTTTCTCTCTAACTAACTTTCATACTCTTTTTCTCTCTTTCTCGGTATATATTCTCGTTGTTTATTTTTAAAGTATATGTAAGAGTACGGGTGCATAAAAAGACGAGCGACCGTGTCCGATAAATTTTCAAAAGCGACGACCGCTCGAGTTATAATCAATAGCAAACACACCGACACTTTAAATACATGTTATTTGCGTGAAGCTATATATCTTTCTGATTAATCGATCGATCTCGAAAAGGGTCACGTTCGATTAGTATACATATGTAGTACGTCGATTAATATAAAATTATGTGTGTACGTATATAACAGAGTGTATCCATATAATTATCTATTAATTCTTGTAATTATTGTAGCGAACGTATCTTTTGCGATTGTAGTGAAATTTATCGCAAACTTTCAACGATCGTAGTTTCGATTAAATCGATTGTTAATTTCGATTTATCGATCTGTCGTTCCTCGGAATTTGTTATTCAATCGAAGCTTGCGTATGTCATCGTTTTTCCTGATCTTTTCGGTCGTTATAATAAATATACTTTCTTTTTTGTTCGTTCGCAGAACAACTTTTGGATGCCAGTTTAGATACGAGTTTCGGTGAAAATTGTAACGCAAACGAGGGACCGACCAATCACGACAACAGTACGGACATCTTACAGGAAGGTACCTTCAGCCCTTTCAGTGGTAGTCTCGAAGACCTGGTTAACACGTTTGACGAGAAGATAACTTCGTGCTTTCGTGATTATGGCACCGATGTTGAATCCTTGGCACCGGTGCAAGTTAGAACGCAAGAGGAGATTATGAACGAGTGCCAGTAAGTCGTTTATCTCTTTATCGATATTTTTCATCCTTCCTTACCGACAGATAATCTCTTATTCTTTCTTTTTCTTTTTTCGTCAAAGAATTATATATGAAAAGAAACTAACCAATTTATTTTAATATAATTTATTATATATATATATATATATATTTATATCGTATTTGCATGTGTCTGTGTGCGCGTGTATATAATTATGAAAGTAGTCCAAATAAAAAATCTACAAAAATCGAGTTTATCGATCGATATTCTATTAGATCGATTTACATTATAATAAATATTTCGCGTATTTTGCGTCCTAATTTATTCGAATTTAAATTTGACGCGTTCAAAGCGTGTTCCATCTAATGGAAAGATTCGTAGAAAGATTTTCTAACCTCAAAAGTATGCCGTTCTAAATTTACCGACTTTCTCTTAGAAAAATTAAAATTATTTTAATGGGCCAACTTTGACTCGACCCCTATCGACTCGAATTAAATTGGAGAGTACTCTCCTCTTTGTTGCTAAACACGTGAATCTACGTCAGAATGGTCGAGTTTTAAAGAGCTTTAAAGAATAGACAGGTGTCCTTTAGTTTGAACGAACGAACGAACGAACGTCGGAGCGTGGTCCCGCAGGTGAAGCTCAACGAAGCATGAAATTGTATCTTCTTCGGTGTGCGAGAACGCACCGCGAGCCACCCGTTAAACTCCCTTCACATCCCTTCACATCCCTTCGCATCCCTTCGCTCTCTTGCGTACGCTTTTCACGCTTGTAGTCTCGATTTCTTTCGAGTCCGTTCTCGCCTCGGTTAATGCACAAGATAAACCTTCGCAGAAAACTAACCTAACAAATAATTTTCGAAAGAGGGAGTACCTAATTTACAAAAATGATAATATCCATCCGTAAATAATTAACGCGAGATTTTACACAATACACGTAGGTCGTATCTATCTAAATCTAATCGAACAATAAATATTTTCTTCAACGTATAATAATAGTAATGATAATAATAAAATCAGTTCAACATCGACGATAACCTACAATATGATATATGATTAAATAATTCCTTGTAAATTGATAAATCATATAAATGAATATAGTAAAAATATCAATGACGTAACGTCAGCCTGCTACTAACAAAATACTTTCGGGTATAAATTTCTTTTAGGTAAATAAGTAGATAAATAAATAAATAATTTCAGTTGGATAATAACCTCTAGAAACTACTCGAACACGAACGTATAATTCAATAATTCCTTGTAAATTCGATAGATTCTAAATGACAAACAAAAATATATAGTAATAATATCGATGAAACGACGTCAACTTGAAAAAATAAAAGTATACATACGTCGATCGTATCAATTAATAAATATGATCTTTAACGATCGTGTTTATAAACAAATCGAAAGATCGGTGTGAAATGAAATGAGAGATGTTACTAATAAACATAAAGTCGAGAGATCAAAAAAAAAGGGTGTGCGAACGATCGAATAGACACGTGCGACTAACCGGCACGTGTCTCTCTCTCTCTCTCTCTCTCTCTCTCTCTCTCTCTCTCTCTCTCTTACACACACACATACACAAAGAAGACATAGACGTATATAAACACAGTCGTTTCCGCAAGGATAAACGCGTTGAAGCATATCCGGTGGTCGGACGTCGTCGCTAATCCTCCCATTCGTCGAGAATTCATCGAGAAAGGGCTTCCGTGAGAAGCTCGTAGAATAGAATTTTGTCTCGATCTCTTTTCGATCCTATACATATGCATGATATGTAAATAAGTTGTGTGCATACGTATGTGTGTATGTGTTACGCTCTTTGGTCGCGTAATGACCAACGCATGGAAAAATCGGAGCGCGTAGTACTCTCCTCGAGAAAGAGAGAACTCCTTCTCTTCTTCTCTTCTTCCCTTCTTGCCTCTCTTCTTTCTTTCACGGAGACACCAGAGACTTTCTCGAGAGCTGTATCCCTCCTTCTACTACTCTTCCTTCTCTTCCTTTTCGTCTTTCTCTTCGTTCATATGTATATATATATATATCTCTCTCTTGTTTCTCCGTATATGTTTGTATCTCTTTCTTGTATCTCTCTTATATGTGTTATTATCTTGGATGGTATGTCGTTTTCTTTATGTTTATATATTTCTTACATAAGTGTGTGTGTATGTATGTATGTATGTATGTATAATATATTTGCATAATAGTTTTCTCAGATGTTATATAATGACATATGATTAAAAATATTAATATATTATTATTATCGTTATCTTGTATAGTATTGTGCGTGTATGTGTGTTAGTAAGTAAAAGTATATTTTTATTTATTAATAATAACACATATATATATATATATATTATTTGTAATATTTTTGGTCCTTTTGTAATACCTGAGAAAATTATTAAGTAAATTCTCTTTTTCTTTAGGTTTTTGTATACATTTTTATTTCTACTTTACATATATTATTCTCTCATATATATATATATATATATATATATCAGAGATTATATATATATTTGATATTTCTGGTTATATGTCATCACGTAGCAGCTGAGTAAGCTAACAAGCGAATTCTCTTTCTCTGAATTCTCTCTCTTTTTCTTTCTATTTGTCTTTCTCTTTCTCTCTCTTTCTCTCTCTCTCTCTCTATATATATATATTTCCATCTCTTTTATATACATTATTGTTATCATCTTATATACTACACAGATATATTCTTTTTTTTTATACGTCTATCTATTTCATTACAAAAATATATATTATTTGACATTTCTTCTTATATGTCGTCATGTAACAGCTGAGAAAGCTATTAAGCCATACCTCTCCCCCTCTCTTTCTTTCGCATTTCTTCCTTTTTGGGGCCATACTTGCCTTTCGAGTATCCGCAGCTGAATATACCTCTTGGTATCCGACAACGAAAGGATCGCGAAGGTTCTCGACGAAATGTCGGCGAAAAGGAGCTTGCAGAGTATATATCGCGTCATATGTAAATGGCGGACCGACCTCATTTCGGTCGCAGGGTCGTAAGGTCGTTGACCTCTTCCTCTCTCTCTCTCTCTCTCTCTCTCTCTCTCTCTCTCTCTCTCACTCTTTGTAAACGATATAGATTCGATCGAAATTGAGAATGAGATGATATTCGTAAAGCTTCGATCGACGTCAAAAGCATGAAAATTTGATCTCTATCTTTCTCTCTCTTTCTCTCTCTTCCCCATTCTCCCTCTTTCTCCCTATGTTTTGTCCTCGTATCGAGCTACACTCGCAGCAACAACCCTCCAGTGAAGGTGGAGGAGACGCAAAGAGCGCGAAGAGCCCGACATCGGTCAATATCGTTGCGCACGCGCTCAAACCAAAGCCGTTTTGCCGTTCGAGAAACGCTTCGTTGGCTTTGCCTACCTCGAGGAACCTGAAACCTTTCCTTCTTCTCTTCTTCTTTTTCTTCTCTTCCTTCTCCTTCTCCTTTTTTTTTCTTTTTCTTTCTCTCTTCTTTTCTCGATGATTATTATACATACATCGTATCATCGCTTAAAAGTCCCTTCCCTATTTTCTTTCCGATTCAATGAACATCGAAATTATTTACTTCAGAGTACATATTTCTTTATAAATAAATAAAAATATATACAAACGTACGTTATATAGGTAGATCGTCTCGTCGATTAAATTCCCACCTATTCTGTTTCTGATGGACGATGACACGAACATTAAAATTATTTATTGGAGTCAATGCATCTCTCTCTCTCTCTCTTTTATTTTTATTTTTATAGATATTTTGTCAAAGTCATCGATCAGATTTTGAAAGTGCGAGATGGAACATTAAATTTCGAATATATTTCATTTTCATTCATCTTTCTGCTTTCTCTTTCGATGATTATTATACATACATCGTCCTGTTGGTTATATTCTTTCCTATCACGTTTTCTATGGCACGAAAATCGATGTTAATTACTCGAATCAATGTATCTTTTTTTTTCTTTTTCTTTTTCTTTTTTTCTTCTTTTTTTTCTTTTTCTTTCTTTTTATTCTCGTAAATCTTTTATCTAGTTCAGAAATTGCCAAAGTGTTAAACATTAAAATATGAAAATAATTTATGTGTTCATTATATAAGATAGTTTAGAATTCATGAGATTATTAAAGAGATGAACTAATCGAGAATCGTCGAATAAATGATTCAAAGTCGATTCAGCAAAAGATCGCACAAGAGAATTACTATTTCAGCTGGTAATTATTATAACAAACATAATTGTAAGTTGAAATATTGTAAAAATTGATTTTATGGTTTATTTTATATTACAATTATCTATATTTTAATAATCTAAAAGAATTTAGAAAAAGAAATTTTTTAATGTACCGTCTAATGATTGCAAACTTGGATAAATATAATACTGTTTTTATTTTGTTAGTGGATTAAGTTACATTTTAGATTTTTTGTTCGACAAAGAAAGGTCGAAAATATATGAAAAAAATTTAATTATTTCTATTTTATGTGAGTATCCGAATACTTATGAAGAAAGTAGATGGGGATATGATGGATGTGTTACCGCATAATTTTTCATAAATATTTTCGTACTCTCGAAACATCACAAAAAAGAAAATTACGATATCGAAGAAGAAGAAAAAGAAGAAATCTTTAATATTATTCTAAATTAAGTTAACATGATTATAATTAAAAAGTGTAACTGAATATATAGTTTCTTCTTCTGAATAAAACTGAAATATTTTCTGTTATCAATCATTTGTAAGATGTTTGAATAATTTTGAAAGTAATCTAAATCACGTATATGAAGTATCAGAAAACATATATTTTTATAACGATACTTGTAAAAATTCATAATCACATGAAATATATACATTGTAATTCTTATTTTTAATATTTTTTTTCTCTTTTTATTTTTTATATCGATTTATGAAAGGTTAATAACAAGTCGATTGATTTATTTGTAAAATGTATTAAAATTTTATATATTATCTATATATACATATTGAAATCTTGTAAATTTGATTGTTAATAAGTTCAATCAAATTATATAATTCATCCTATGTATATATTTTTTTTTGTCTCTAATCATCCTATTTTTTAGTATATCAATATACAACTACTCCATTCATAAATGTCCGAGCAAATATCTCATGAGTGATTGAAGTTTCAAGAAAGTTTAATAAGAGAAATTAGCACAGCTCTGAGTCAGCTATAAAATACATGTACAATTTTTTTTTCTGTTTCTCTTTTTCTATAATTGACCTTTCCGAATTATAAAGGTCGACATAGTCTTTTTAAATGGATACTTATAATTATAGTTTTTTTTCTTTTTGTATTTATATCAGTATTCTATGTCAATCAAAATCATATTCAGTAAAAAATTATTGTATATTTAATTATTCATTCTTTATAAGATAATTGATATTTTAGTGTTAAAATAATTGGTTTTACAATTTGGAAGATAATCGTCAGACTGCATAATATTTTGAAGTCGATTATCTCGAATAGGATCATTGACCTCTAACTCGTTAAAAACGATTGCTTAATTTGTAAATAATGTATTTGTATAACATGAAGCGTGAATCTGTTAGTTAGTTGTTAAAATGTCGATTGTATCATAAACGATGCATAATAGTAATTTTTTATTACATAAAAGTTTAAAACAAATAATTATTACTATGTAATATGTAAAGAAAAAAAATTTATAGGAATCCATTAAAATATCTATTGTAAAGAAAAAAATACTATATCGGCCTTCATAATTCGCGATGGTTACGAATAAAAAAAAAATGTTCGCATAATATTTGCTCGGATATCTATGAACGAACACCTTGTCTATTGCAATATTATTTTTGTCTTTCTTTTTTGTATATAATCTATATCAAAATCTTGTAAATTGATATATTAGTAAAATTGATCGAATTATACGATTCATTCTATATAATTTTTTTTGTAACTTTTCTATTTTTTGTTATCCGTATATCTGCATAATATATTGCAATATTATATTTATTTACAATTATATATGAAAAGAAAAAAGTAAAAATAATTTGATCTACTTATCTATCTTTCTCTTTGTATTTCTTTTTTTTTTTTCTTTTCTCTTTCAAATAAAGAGACACGAGTGGGTCGAATTGACCTCGATTAGTCGAGGGGTTAAACGAATGCGACATCATCGAGCGAAGCAACGGTCTCTCGTTCTCTCTTTGTTTTCTTTCTCTTTCTTTCTCTCTCTCTCTCTCTCTCTCTCTCTCTCTCTCTCTCTCTCTCTCTTTCTCTCTCTCTTTCTCGAAAATATTCATCATCATCATCATAACTTCCGCTGCTACCAACTTCCACTTACTTTTAGATCTATCCGAAGCTGTTAGAGATCCGATTTGAAATGTGAGATTATGTTGGTGAATTTGCAATTTCCTCTTACATGTGTAACATGGGAAAATCTCAAACGACGTATCCGTTCTCCCTCGAGATCGAGATTTCCTTCGTTCGAGATCTTTTTTCTTTCTTTTTTTTTTTTCTTTTTTGATTTTTAATCTACGATGAATTTCTCTCGATTTATTATCGTTTTATTAAGTTCAAAAGTTCAATATTGTTTAGTCGCGTTGTGATTCTAATTTAATTTTTATTCTGGAATATTCTTGATAATAACATTTATTTTTAACCATACTTATTGTACATTCGAGTTTAATATCAATTAATCGTCTTTTCGTTCTAATTTAATTTGTATTTTCTAATTTTTTTGAACTAGAATCTTAATACTAATTAATTCTGTTATCATTCTAAATTTTTTAATTCTCTTGATAAATACGTTTACTGTTAATTACTTTGTCCATTTGTATTTTCTTTACACTTATCGGGCTTGCAATGTTCCATATGATAAAAACTATTTCTTTCCGTATTCCATTCTCGTTTTCTTATTTTCTTTTTTCCTTTTGCTTTTGGAACTCAAAAGATATCTATGTGAAGCGTTTGGGATGATATTATTGGAAATGACGACATATTAATTGCAAAAGCTCGTGGAAATTCAGACACTGGTGAGTTATTCGTGATATATAACGATATCACGGAAAGGATATGAGTCAGCTAATGTGATGGTACGCGTAATTGGAGTAGGAGACGTATCTTTTGCAACATGTCTTTTCGACGATACTGATCCATCTTGTTTTATGTGTAGGATGTGGTGGACTATCACCGGTACTTTCGGCAATATTTTACCGATCGACTGGAGCAAATCTTATGCAAGAAAAATGCACATGCCAGCATTGAATCTTAACGAGGCACCGATTTCATTGGAAAGGTATAGAAAAAATAAATAAATAAATAAAAGAAAAGAAACAAGAAATCTTCTTCTTTATCTTTACTTAAATTGTTTTCTTCCTTTTCGCTTTAGACCGGAATTAGAAGATTTAAGTAGCGAAGACGAAGCTGTAGCAACGGATTTGGATATGCACGCTTTGATTTTATCTAGCAGTACCGATACTCATAGCCCAGAGGAACCTTTGAAAACAGCTGAAGAGGTACTTCGTGAGATAGATGACATTATGCAGGTAAAAAGTTCTTGAAAAATCAATTATCACAATTTTGGCTAATTAATGAGAAATAACGATCTAACTTTAGGATTACTCCTCTTCTTTGTCCTTCTTTTTCTTTTTTATTTTATTTTATTTATTTACTTATTCATTTATTTATTTTTTTTAATGAATATTTTAGGAGAGTCCGTCTATGGAAAGATCACCTGATTCCGATGGTTCCTTGCTTGATAGCGACGAGGCATTGGAAAGGAGTAGAGAGGTTCTTGGCTCGCCATTACATGAGAAAAGTATGGGGAATTTATTTATTTATTTATTTATTTTTCTTTTTAAGATAAGATTCTTCAAGTATATGGCATGTCCTGTTTGATTTAACTATCTTCAAAATATTTATATATTATCTTATCGCGTATTATTAAAAATCACTGAAGATATTTAAAATAATCAAATGGAACATCCTGTGTGTATGTGTGTATGTGTATCGTTTATTTTGAAAATATTACAGAATGAAAATATTTCAGAATTGAAACAATTGACTTCGAATCAACTTACCGAACTACTCGGAGAAATGGAATCACTTGTTGGAGCATTGAGCGAGACTCTCATAGCTGAACTCGCATTACGAGATGAGCTAGAATACGAAAAGGAATTGAAGAATCAGTTCATCTCACTTTTGTTGGCAGTACAAAATCGACGAAGGCAACATCATGTTACGAAAAAGAAAAACCAAATGCAGAATGGTACTAGTCCGTTACCGCAACATAGGTCGTTGCAAGAATCGAAATACTTGACCACTGTCATTCCATATCACACGGACAGCGGACCACCAGATAATCAGGCTCTGCAAGTTCTTATTAAAAGTAATTCAATTAATTTTTGTCTGTTTATAAAAATAATTATTCTAATTTAAAATGAATATGTTCTGAATCTGCGAGAATTTATTTATTTATTTATTTATTTATTTATTGTTCTATGAAATTCGATCGATAATTAAAAGTAAAGTCTATAGCTTAAAAATATTTTTAACATATTAATGAGATTAAAAATAACTATAGTAGAAAACAAGAAATTTGCATTTTTATTATTCTAACGTGTGATATTTTTTTGCAGTATTGAAAGCAATTAGCGAAGATAGTCCAACTGTACCAACTTTGCTAACGGATTATATTCTCAAAGGTAAGTGATATGAAAAATTCTTAATAACAAATAAAGAATGATTACTTTAAAAAAAATATTTATCTTTCTGTTTTAGTTCTCTGTCCTACTTAGTGAGTGTACAGTCGATTTCCTTCGGAGATACTCAAAAGTCCAAAACAATGATTGCTCTCTTCTTCTTGCCAATGCTCTGCAACCATCATCGTACCGCGTGCGTTGTATTTGAAACAACCGTTCTTGCTTCTGAGTTGTACTTTAATATTACACTCGATGTGTATTGGCTGTAGGATTAGAAGTGGTAACCTGATATTCTCATCTAGTCTTAATTTATATACATACATATATATATATATATATATATATATATATACATATATATATATATATTTATATATTTATATATAAGGGGTGATCTACGGGAATGTTCGTGATTTTAAATGATACTCCGAATACTTCTGGACATAAAAGAAATATTTATTATAGCTTTAATAAATCTATAGATCTTGAAGAATTATAGCACATAACAATATCTTATTTTAAATGTCTCGTACGAAAGAAAACGTTCGTCGAATGTTAACCATTCGGTTGATGACTTTCTAATGTGTTCAGCGCGGTTGAACACGTTAGAAATTGATTGATTACAATATACAATACTTTCTAACTGTCCCCATAGAAAAATCTTTTTCCAGGTTGCATTATCTCTAGATTTGTCGATGTTACATATCTGGCCAAGTCTCTGAATTTGACAATTCCAGATCTTTTTATGAGGACATTTAAAGAGCTGTGCATCGCAATCGACTAGCCAATTTGAAAATAATGTTCACCAAGTCGTTAGTTAACATATATCGTCGAGCAATATCTAATGTGTTCATCTACACTCAGGAGTATCTCTAGCAGAATGGTATACATTTGTTGGACATTCCTTTTCGTATGAGGCATTTAAAATGAACTATTGTCATATGTTACAATTCTAAAAAATTTGTAGATTTATTTAAACTATAATAAATATTCCTCTTATGTTTAGGAGTGTATTCAATATTATTTAAAGTCTAGTAGGTTTTCTTTGACCCACCCTTTATGTATTTATATTTATATGTATAAATAAATAAATAAATAAATATATATATATACATATATATATATATATACGTTTAATCTGTATATTGTTTCCCATAAGATTTATCACAAGTGTACATGTTTTATGGAACTACTGTGATGCATATTTACGCATAATTCAAAGTATATTCATTTATATACATACATATATATATATATATATATATATATATATATATATATATATATGATATCATATGAGATTTGTATTGGTTCAGTTTTTGTAATCTTTTGTATATATAAAAAGAAACGAAACGATATTATATCCGGATCGGAATTTATGACAGTAGTTAAAAAGATTTAAAAATATAAACTACTTAAGTTGAACAAATGCAAGCAAAAGCTATTTCTAGGATTAGTTTCTACTCAAAATTGCACATACGTTTCTTAAGCCTAGTGTGTAAATTGTTGTAACGCCAGTATGTTTAGAAATAATCGATCGATTAAGAATGTTACGCGCAAGAAAAAAAGAAATAAATAAATAAAAGAAATCGCAATGCTAATAATAAATAGATTTATTTTTTTATTCTCTTCTTCAGTTTGCTCCCATGTACCAACGAACGTCGTTGATTCATTTAGCCAGCATAAAAAAAGAAAGTTGTACTGCTGTTTCTCTGATGTTTAATTTTCCAAATGTTTTATCGAGGAAGTATTATAATATCTATAATTTAAAATGCATCAAATTAAAAATAATTCATGCATTAATATTGTTAAGATTGTTCATTATCACTAGTTTTGTAATATTTTATACCAACAATGATTATAAGGATAATTCTTGAACGATTTTGATGAACAAGATTTTATTTTAAAGATGAAGGTTCAAGCAAAGATATTGCTTTCTCGAATTTTTTAAATAGCTTTATTTTTATACGTAAATTATTAACGAAACAAAAAACATCATTTCGTCGTACTCGCATAAAAAATCTAGGATAACTTATTTAATCATTTTAATGAGCTTTCCTAATAATTCTAATGCAAAAATAAATAAGATCTTTTAAATAATTTCATAATTATTTAAACGAAATATATACGGAGTACAATAAACTAATATTTAAACAATAGCGTACATTCCTTTCAACATGCGTTAAATATAAAATAATTTCAATTTTAAATTTATACACACTTAAATTTTGATCGAGTCGTTGATTACATTTAATATCAACAAAAACAAACGTTTGACTGACTTCCACATTTATCGATTCAGTCTTCTTTTCCATTCCGACGAGTAAACATCGAAGTTCTCTCTTTCCAAAGTCTAAAATTAAACAATTAATATACATTCGATAATTTTATAATTGTTTAAACATTTCTAGTTTCTCATGGATGTATTTCCTTGGTTGTGAACTCTTGGGCGAGAGACTTTTTTTCTTATTTATTTATCATTTTTTATTATCGAGAAATTTTTATTTTTACGCGGGAGTTTAAAATCTTTCATTAGATACGGAACACATGTTAAATAATGATAACTGATACTTCCGGTGTTGAAAGATGGAGCTATTCATAAATCAAATCTTAACCACCTGCTGTTAATCAAGAAGCTTGAATCTTTCATAAACGGCATGTCATCTTGGAATTTGGATTTTAGAGTAGAGTCATCATTAACTCATGGATCTCCACATGCAGCAACCTCCACGTGGTGAGATCTGGGTCGGTATTACTTGCGATAAATTAAATTCTAAATCTAGATTACATAACGCAAGTACTACCGGGCGAATGGCTGTATATCTCGGTGCGTTTTCAATATTTTTTCTTTCTAATTAAACATTAAAATATTTTATATTGCTAAACGTACTTTCATAGATAAACAGATTAGATGTAAAATTCGAAAGTAATTTCTTAAAGAAATGCACTGATTCTAATTTTGTAATTATTTTTATTTTTTGTTACACGTTCTTATTAATTCTTATTTATGACTTTCAGTTTAAATACCACATTTTCTATGGCCCTTATTCTCGTCGTCATATTCACATATTTCAAAAGTATAAAATTTGTACAATTAATAAATACTTTTTAATTAATCTATCTTTAGAGAAGTATAATCTGCTATATGATTTTTTCCTGTTTTTAACAGATGTACTACTACTTTTATTATATATAAAAATTTCTATCATAGAGTAATTCGATCTCTTAGATTATACATAAGAGGTATATAACTTACGTAAGCTTATATATATAATAGATGCATAGTTGGGATAGTATTTCGCTATTGCACTTTTAGTTCATACTTTGTCCACACTTGTCGCTGAAGTCGCATATAGGTGTGAAGAGTTTTAAGAACTCTTCCATGCCATATAAGGGGGTGATACAATAGTAATACAATATTATCAATTGATGTGTAAAATATATCATTTTTCAACTAGTTGGAAATAGTTAATAGTTTATTTTTTTAATAATTACGTTATTTATGATTATCTATATAATAACATTTTTATAAATGACTGAACTGTGAAGAATATTAATAGTACACATGTCATATAACCTCAAATTCTCGAAGCAACATTACGAAGGTAATGTTAGAAATTTAACAATTTGTTTAATTCTTCTTTTACAAATATAATTTAAATTAATAAATTGGAAGATGAAATCGGTTTCACAAAAAAATTTATGTTAGAATAAGTGAATAATTTTTTTTTTTTTTTTTTTTTTTTTTTTTTTTTTTTCGAAATAAAAAGCATTTTAGTAACTTTGTGTATAATACGAGTCATTTATTTAATACAGATGATCTCGCTTCAAACATTAACAAAAATTGCTAGTGTTACTGGTTTTATAACAGCTGGAACAGGATATGCATTTCGCTTCAAAATACAGAATGATTTTCGTGAAACTAAACTATATAAAGATGGAATGCAATATTTATACAATCATCCAAAAGCAGTAGATTTATTAGGAAGTCCAATAAAAGAAAAAAGAGTGAATATAAGTGATGATGAAAAAAATGGAACAAAGGAAAATATTACTTGGTTTACAGTTCCTGTCATAGGATCTCAAAAATGTGGAGAATTACGTATCGAAGCTAATATAGTTAAGAATGCTGAGAAAGAATTGGTTGCGAATATTTATAAGGTAGAACTAACGATTAAAGAAATACCTGGTAAAGTGTTTGTGATCAAAGATGATAGTGCATCAATAACAAATATATCGTAATTAGATTTGTAATATATTAATTATAAAAAATTATTCTAATGTAATTAATATTCGTTTATATAAAAAAAGACAAGTGTATTTAAATTAAAATACAGATTTATTTCCATGTTATCTAAATGTTTGTAATGGCATATCAGTAATGCCTTTAGGAACTTTCAAACCACGTCTACTATATCCTAAAGCAGCTTGTATAATGTATATTGCAGCTTCTATAGTTAATTTAACATCTCGTTGATCGCCGATATAAGGATTTACTTCTACTATATCAATAGCATTTAATCTACGAGTTCTATGGATTTCTTCCATTATATGAATTGCTTCTCGAAGAGTTAATCCACCACGTACTGTAAAAGACAAGATAATATTTATGTGCAATATAATTTATCAAATTTTAATTAAAGTATGAAAATTACAAATTGTATACCTGCAGTTCCTGTACTTGGAGCTTCCAGAGGATCTAGAGAATCAATATCAAAACTAACATGCAATGATTTTAACCCTTCAGGATCAATTCTATCTAATGCCATAGAAATTGTATTATGAATACCTAAAATGATTAGTTTATAATAAAAGTAAAGATCAAGATGTTCAAGTTAGAAAATAAAGATTACCAAATCTTTCAACATCTTCCATTCCAAAAGCAGAAATACCAAATTTTTCGATAACTAATCTCTCGTAACTATCTACAGATCTTAATCCAATGTAAGCCACATTTCTGATAGATAGCCTATAAATGAATACACACATTATATAATACTGCTTGTTTCATATACTGTTGTCGAAATAAATTCGTACTTATTTAATTTTTAAATAATATAAAAACCTACATTGGTTTCTGCCAATCCATTCCAGGTAAATGTGGCCAGTAATCAGAAAGTTCAGTCGTTAATAATGCTACAGGCATTCCATGAACATTTCCACTTTCACTAGTCTTATTAGTATTTAAATCAGCGTGCGCATCAACCCAAAGTACTGCAACATCTTTCATTGCCTATGTAGAAAGTGAATTTAATATCTATTATATATTACTGGTAGAAAATAAATTGTTTTTTTAAAGCATACTTGAACATGACCATCTATAGTTCCAATGCCTAAACTGTGATCTCCTCCAAGCGTTAATACACATCGACCATCTTGTAATATTTGTTGAACTTGTTCAGATAAAAGTTTAGTACATGCTGCTACATCTCCTAAATGTGTCATATTATTTACATTGCCTGTACCTTGTGCTTCATATATTATATCTCCATAATCTCGGACATCTAAGCCTATTAGAAAAATATAAAAACTATATTTTTATATTTTTATATAATACATTTGTAATTTAAGTATTTACGATGAAAATTAATTACCTAATACTTCTAGTTCTTTTATAAGGCCAGTATCTCTAATTATTTTAGGACCAAGAGCAACACCTTTCTTTCGCTATAACATGTTGAAAAAAAAAAAGAAAATTTAATATTCGTAATTATTATCGATAAAACAAAACTTTATAAATTAGATTTACCTGTCCTTTTTCAAAAGGCACTCCAATTATACCAACTTTATTGTAACTACGTGCACTGAACATTCTTACAATCGTTCGAAATTGTGGTAACATTTTGTTTACACACTACTGCAACGTACTGAATGAAAGTTTAGATGAAAATTCTTTGAAATTATCAAGGTTATTACACTTTGACCTATAACTTTGATAAAACATATGCAGCATATTTTATAAAAAACATATATTACAACATATTTCCGATATGATATTAACGCCGATTACGCAACATACATATTAACTGCGTTTATAATCCGATATATTTTCTCGAATATCTAAAGATAATATCTTGTAAAATAAAAGAACATTTTCATCGCATATATATTATTGTTAAAATTGATATAAAATGTTATTAATTTAACAATAAATAAACATTTATTTTATTGTACCAAATACATAATTTATATGGTCATTTTCGTAATTCAACGATGACGAATATAAAACTGTGCTTGATGATAACTAATAATAGAATAATTGAAATTTTAATAATGTTATAGAACAATTTTTTCGGTTGTCTTTTGTATAAAGGGAAAAATTTTTAATTAAAAAATGCATACACTTGTGAATATGAGCTACTTCAAAAATAACACATTTTAGGTTATTTTCTTTAAGTTTATTTAGGTCCAAGCATGTCTTCAGGTTTGACCCATTGATCAAATTGTTCAGCTGTTATTCCATTTTTCAATGCAGCTTCTTTTAGAGTAGTTCCTTCTTTATGAGCTTGTTTAGCAATAGTAGCAGACTACAAAATATTTTGTGTCAAATTTATATATCACAAAGCTTATGTTAATGATCAATGTGAAACAAATATACCTTATCATATCCAATGTGCGGATTAAGCGCAGTAACTAACATTAAACTTTCATTTAATAATTTTTTAATACGTTCCTCGTTCGCTTTTATGCCGACAACACAATTCTTTGTAAACGATACAGCAACATCTCCTAATAATCTTGCAGATCGTAATGTATTAGTTACCATTACTGGTTTAAATACATTAAGTTCGAAATGACCATTACTTCCAGCAATAGTTGTAGCAACAAGATTTCCCATCACTTGACAACAAACCATAGTAACTGCTTCGCATTGAGTAGGATTAACTTTTCCTGGCATAATCGAGCTGCCTGGTTCATTTTCTGGTAAGGATAATTCTCCTAAACCACATCGAGGACCACTCCCCAAAAATCGTATATCATTTGCTATCTGATAAATGCATAAAAGTAATACAAATACAAATTATGTTGCATAATTTAAGGAAAAGTAAGAAACATATATACCTTCATCATAGATACGGCAACAACATTTAGTGCACCGTGTACTTCAACTATAGCATCATGTGCAGCAAGACCTTCAAAATAATTTGGCGTTGGCACGAATGGTAAATTAGTTAATTTAGCAATTTTTGCAATTGCCTTTTCACTAAATCCTTTTGGCGTATTCAATCCTGTTCCAACAGCTGTACCACCTAATGGTAATTCGTATAACCGTGGAAGAGTATCTTTTACTCTGCAAATTCCATTTTGAATTTGTCTCACATAGCCTAAAATTAAAAAATTAAAAATCATTATTAGAGACATGTTATTTAAATTTACTTATATTTCTTCAATTAAATTTAAACCTGAAAACTCTTGTCCTAATGTAAGAGGCACTGCATCTTGAGTATGAGTTCTTCCAATTTTAATTATATGTTTCCATTCTTCTGATTTACATTTTAATGCCTCTAAAAGACATTCTAAACCTGGCAGAAGTACTTTGTTAATTTCTAAAGCTACAGCTATGTTCATTGCAGTTGGAAATGTATCATTAGAACTCTGTGATTTGTTTACATGATCATTCGGATGGACTGGTGTCTTCGATCCAAGTTTTCCACCAAGTAATTCAATTGCGCGATTAGATATTACCTAATTAACATCTTTTTGATAAATCATATAAATCATATAAAAGTATTATAAGTATATTATAGGAGTTAACATAGTATATAAAAGTGTAGATAAGTATATTACAGGAGCCAAAATATATTAGGTAAAAAACAAACCTCATTAACATTCATATTTGTTTGTGTACCAGAACCAGTTTGCCAAATCACTAATGGAAAATGTTCGTTATAAAGTTTACCACTTATAACATCATCTGCAGCCTTACTAATTGCGTCAGCAATCTTTGCATCTAATCCAAATTCTTTATTTGCTTCAGCCGCAGCTTTCTTTAATATTCCCATTGCGACAACAATGCCATACTGTAAATCAATAAATATTAACAAAAATAGAACACTCAAATTAAATATATTAATACAACAAATAAAGAAAATAAACATTTTTATAAAATCTTGGATATATTTTACTATAGCAGACTTCCTTACAGGCATGCGTTCAAATACATCACCAATAGCAAAGTTCATCATCGATCGAACAGTTTGAGCTCCATAATATTTATCATTAGGAACTTTTACTTCTCCAAATGTATCTGTTTCAATTCTGTATCCTTCACTTTCACAATCCTGCAACAATTACTAAAAAGTTAATATCTTAATAAAAAAAACATTATTATATAAAAATAAACAACTATTATATAAAAATAATTTTACCATCTCAGAGTTAGTTGATATATTAATATTAATAAAAAGTATGTGCTTATCTCAATATGGATCTGTGGATTGAAGGACAAAAGAATATAAAACTATGTGAGTTACAAGATAAGTGTAATAAGTGTTGGTAGCAATATATGTAACCATACATAATCAGTACTATATAGAGTTGATCAAACTGCTCACGATTTATATGGACAAAAGAGCTACACATAAATAATGCAGGTAACACTGTATAACTTTAAAAAGATAAATTAATACTTAAAGATCATTATAATTAATTGATTAAAGATAAATTAATAATAAAGTATTAGAAAATTATATTTCGATTATTGAACTTTATATAATAGATCGAACATAATTGAAAAGAAAAAGATATTG
Source organism: Vespula vulgaris (assembly GCF_905475345.1). NCBI lineage: Eukaryota > Metazoa > Arthropoda > Insecta > Hymenoptera > Vespidae > Vespula > Vespula vulgaris. The sequence continues at coordinate 6,291,064 of NC_066587.1, read as the reverse complement.
CTAGGATTTGTTCTGTTTTATTTTTTTGGCCTGACAAGTAACAGAGACATCTCTATTAAATATTAATTAACATATGGATATCCTTTTTAACACAAATATTATACACTAATAAATAAAAATCGATATTTTTTAGGTGCGTGTGAAGAATTTTATCTTAAGTTGGCACTTGAATGATTACATAAAAGCAGCATCTCATTTGTTATCACAAAAATACCAATTTTCACTTTTTTTTTGTAACATGGACAAAAAATTTTTTTAATTATATATAACGTTTTATCGTTACAATTTCATTCATATTTAATTTAGTACCTGTTTACTGTTACACGTTCGTGATGTACTTAAGGACAATCTTAAATTAAGAATTACTGGAAGATCTTTGAAATGACAAAGTTTTAAAATTCGGGGCTTGAGAATATTTAATGCCATTTTTTATGGAGTTAGTGCTATTTAAATTAGTTCACGATTTATACACACACACACAATATATATATGTATGTATGAATAAACGTTGATGTTCTGAATGTCTCTTAATCTTTCTAAGGGACACGATGAACGAAACGACACTTGTACGATAGTCAATAAGATTGAACAAAATATACTCATGCAAATAGTATATAACTTACGATTGTATTAACAGATGGCGCTGAAATCGCTATTATACAATTTTAGTTAATTTTTTATACGTTTTCATTATTTTCAATAATTATTGATCGAGGTTAATTAATACACACGTAGATTATCAAAAAATATTAAAATCCATATATTCGCTAGGAAGTAAATTGCTAGAAAATAAATACGATAAAAATGATTGAAAAGAGATGGAAACAGTAGTGTGCCAAACGTATCTTGTTTGAATAATATATAAATTATATAAAAGGAAATTATTTACAATTTTTCTTTTTCGTTGAAAAATTATTTTATAAATTAAATATCAAACGAAAATTTAAATTTCAAAGAATTTGAGGAGATATCGAATCAAAATGGGAATAGGAATATATTCCGGCGGAAGTCGTATTTTCGTTGGAAATACTCCATCCTTTCTGATACATCTCTTTTTTGAATACGGACGATAGTTTGATGCTTCACGCTACTTGAATTTTTGTTTGCATCGTTAATATCAATGTGGAAATAAATAAATAGATAAGGACAGTAGATAAAGCGTATCTTCAATAGGTATCAATAAGATAATGATAACTTTTGTATTTGATGAATTCAGTTGATATTTAATGTAAATTTAATAGAAAGAAATATATTAGAAAAATTATTTAAAATGAGTGCGGATACAACCTTACATTCAGACGAACGGTAAATGACAATACATCTTTTTTTGCAAAATTATTACAATATTTATCAAATTGATAAAACAATAATTTATTTATTACACATACACACACATCCACACACAACACACACATACAGCAGTCTCAATTGCAAAAGATCAACGTACATGGATTGGGATGAATATTTTATGGCTGTAGCATTTTTAGTTTCAAAGCGTAGTAAAGATCCAGTTACTCGTGTAGGAGCCTGTATAGTCGATAATGAAAATAGAATAGTAGGTGTCGGATACAATGGTATGCCCAGAGGTTGTAGCGATGATATATTTCCTTGGAAAAAGAAGTCTGATAATAAATTAGATGAAAAAAAACTATATGGTAAGAATGGAACTCGTATTATATCATCTTAAGATTAATTGATATTAATAATTTATCTTTACAGTATGTCATGCCGAAATTAATGCTATTTTAAATAAAAATTCTAATAAATTGAAGAATTGTAAGATGTACGTAGGTCTCTTTCCATGTAATGAATGTGCAAAAGTAATTATTCAATCTGGACTGAAGAAAATTATTTATATGTCAGATAAATATAATTTTAAAATTAAAACTATAGCAGCGAAAAGAATGTTTGATGCTGCAAATGTTAAGTACATGTATGATTTACCTTTTTTTTTTAAACTATTATACTTAATGGGTATTAAGAATATTAAATCTATTTTCTTCTTATTATAGACGATATATACCAAAAAACAATAAAATTGTGATTGATTTTAATGAAATTAATCACATTCCAAATATGAAAAATTTAGAATCTGCCCTTGTTGAGACTAGTTGCGACAAACAGAATCATAATGATAACGACTGTGATGAATCAACTTTATCATTAAAAAATGATAAAAGTTCGACGAATGCAGAGAAAATTGATGATGCGAACGAAGAACAAAATTTAACTGAAATGAAAAGTTTAATGAAATAGTATTTTTATATAGATTATGTATATATTTGTTTATTTATCGTTTATTTTCTTCTTGACATGGTATAGGTCAAATCTTATTTAAATAAGACGTCACCATAAAGTCACAATTGTGACTTACTGCTGCACAGATTGGTATTCTCAGAAATTCAGTCAATATTTACATATAAAATTTAATGAAGAATAGGTACAAACGCAGGTAGAGAATACCACTTCTTTTAATTTTTTACACATATAGTTAATTTTATTTTCCACTTTTATCGGCCGTGGATATGTAAGAAATAAATAAACTAATGTACAGAAAATGAATTAATTTTTGTAATAATACAAGTATAATATTAAGTATATATAACACAGTATTTTTCTTTTATGAATTACCTGCTGTACAAATGTAATGGATGAAAAAGAATGTAGTATGGCATGATAGAAGCATGTAGTACAACTTTTTTGAAACAGTAAAGTAAGGACGATTGAAACTACATGTTTAACGTGTCTATATCGTTATAGTAATAGAATGATTGTAAGTCCAAAGATATATATATATATATATATATATATATATATATATATACATATATATATGTATATATATATAATATAAGTATATATGAATATGCTTATGTACATACTATACATGTGAAAATTCATGTTTTAAAATGTGTCGTTTTTTTTTTTTTGTTAGAGATGTAACAAGAAAAAGTATGTCGTGAAAAGGACTGTTCTATGAATTAACTGTACGAAGAAAAATGTATATAATAATTTTCTTTTTCCTTAAATACTGGAACATTGTAATTTATGGGATATAGGTAAAATATTTACATCTATATCTTATCTAAATCAAGATCAAGGCAAGGACTAAAGGCAAATCTGGATTTAACATCTGAAAAATATGTGCGATCCTTATTCAGCATTATTTATTTTTCTAAATTATTTATGAGCAAGATAGAAATTTTCATGAAGATAGGTAACAACCTTCGATAAAAATTGGAGCAATTAACGTATAAATCTTGTTGAGAGATTGAACAGTCACATAGAAGTTGCGTTGTATTCTAAAAGAGAAAAAAAAAATAAAAAGAAAAAAAAAGAAAAAGAAAAAAAGAATATATATATATACCAAAATGAACAACAAAACAGTTAATGCATTAATTCATCGATAAAGAAGCATCATTGGAAACTTACGAAAAAAGATGATACTTGATGTATCTTAGAATTTCGAAGGAAACTTTCTACACTGTATAGAAATATTTAATGTATAATTCGTTATTCAAGCTGTGACAATATGTATAATGATCAGATGACTACCGATGAAAACGAATGATACTTACAGATAAGATGCTTATTTGTAGCATTAATTGCATAGCCCTGAGAACACATACCATGCATTTACAAAATGAACAGCTTTTTTTTCTTTTTTTGAGTTGTGTGTATCGTTTGTGATTATTCGATAATATTTTCATACAAGATTCCATCGATTTCTATATCTTTTATATTCGATATTTAGCAGTTTCAAATTGTGGGAGGGTAGATTTTAAGTATAATAAATATTGGTATATTATAATTGATTATAATTGGACGTAGCTACCTTACGAGACGTTCGCGAATTAACCATAGAGCGAGTATGTGACCATAACACGCTCATACAGAATAATATTTTTCGACTGAAAAAAATTATATTCTATTATACCATGGAAAATAGACAGACTGGAAATAGATTATATATTGGCAAAGTATTGCTGGAAGTATGTACAAAGATTATTATTATTATTATTATTATCATTATTATTATTATTATTATTATTTTTATTATTATTTTTATTATTATTATTATTATCATCATGATCATGATCATGATCATGATCATGACCGTCATCATCATCGTCATTGTCATCGTCATCGTCATCGTCATCGTCATCGTCATCATCATCATGAATATCATCGTTAACATTATCGTTATCGTTATCGTTATCTTGGTAATTATCATTCTACGATATCGATGTCGCATTTTAAACTGAGAAACCTTCGTTAAGAAAGAATCGTAACTTATGAGTATCTATTTAAATATCTCAGACGAAAGCGAGGTAATCATAAAGATTCTCGATTTATACCGGTAGGCTTCACTGTTATTTTTATTAAAACTCCTGTAATCCTGTTAACACATACAGATGCATGATATTCGTTTATCGACACTTATTGATTTCAATTTATAAGATACTTTGGTAATTTGCGTATACAATACGCACAGTTTAATGATTCTTAATAGTAACTTTCACAGAGACTTTCGTAGATGAGCACAACTACTTTTCATTTAATAAACTGTTCGATGGAATATCATCAGGGTCTCCAATCAAAACGCAGATCATTACCCTGAACGAACGAACTAATCAAACGCGTGTGTATTTTGTTTGTTTGCTTGTGCAAGCGTGTCTGTGTGTATCTATCTGTCTGTCTGTTTGTCTAAGTGTGTGTGTGTGTGTGTGTATTTTGTTTTCTAGAGAAGAAAAAACATTAGAAATATCGCATATTCACTTGATTTAACCAGTTCACAAGATGATGTGAGACGAACCAGAAGAATTAGTTAGTTTATACGATATGGAACAAGGTCCATCCAACTGCAGCGACGGACATGCATGGTACAGTTTTAATCGATGCTCGATGATAGTCTAAGTTTTCGCGGACTCTACATAGTAGAGTATAATATTTAGGCATCGCTGGAGACAGTATATCCCTTAATATTCGAGTAGAAATACTCATTAAGCGCGCGCGTTATGAATGTATACAAGTCTTGTTTGTTTGTTTGTTTGTTTTTTTTTCTTTGTACCAATATGTTAGTCTTGCACGTCTTATTTTATACACTGCACCGCTCCCCGTTCCCCCTCCCTACCCCCCAGTACACTGTTAATATTCCTCACTTTTAGCCAGTCCTCTTACGGTAATATTTAAGATCGCAAAGCTCTTGACAAATAAAGAGCATTTTGATCAATTTGTTCCAATTCTTTCATTCTTTCTTTTCTTATATTTTTTCTTCTATAATATTAATCTATGCCAGTCCTTCTGTTAAATTATATTAAAATTCGGGACCGTATAGGAGTCTCTCGGTGCCGTCACGTCTCGTCGTATTACAATTGATTAAGTTTCTTTATCCAGCACCGTTCCAGCCACTGTTCCATTCACTGTTTTACACTACATGTTGAAGATTTTCTAGGAACAGTCATGACCTATGGTACATGCTGTCGCTACTTGTTTCATCGATTATTCGCCAATTCCTTTTTCTTCTGTCTCTCTCTCTCTCTCTTTCGCTCTCCCTCTCCCTCTTCCTCTCTTTCTCTTTCTCTCTCTCTTGTTAATTCCTAAATTGAATAATTTTTTTTTTGTTAATCTTTCGACGTAGATCGATAAGTTTCGATATTTCACCTCTCACGATTGCCTCGCCTAACTACGTAGCAAGCCAGTTATACGACGCTAGATAGCGCGTACCTGGATCAGTTCTTAATAGAATTCTCCTTGTCTTGATGATTGGCAGTAGGTTTTGTTTCCTGCAGCCGAAACGCAGTAGCATAAGGGAAAAGTTTGTGACATTTTGATATAAACTCGGCTATCGTACTATCGCAGTAACCAAAGTCACCGTTTTGCATTGATTCGAGCACCTTCGTGCAATTCTTAAGCGTCACATTTTCAAGTTCATCCGTATTCGTAACAAGAGACAAGGCTCTCGCTTGAGCCGACGGGTCTAAGAGGTACAACATTCTTGCACCTTGAAGCAAATGCGGCAGAGAGTTCCTATTTTTCTTCAAGTATTCCGCATTCAGTTGTACCGCCGTCGAATCTGAGAATATGTCTGCCGTCTGTCGCTTCACAACTTCACCTACCGCACCCTCCAACGACAAACGACTTGTATTTAATAAAAATCGCACCAAACACGTATGGAGATCTGGATTATTCGCGTCCAGCCTATGAGCACGCTTTATTGACCGCAACATTAACAGAGTACGACCTGGAAAATATTTTAAATTAGTTTATTCGTTATCATCATTATTATCATCGTCGTCATCGTCATTGTCGTTGTCGTCGTCGTCGTTGTCGTCATCGTCGTCGTCGTTGATATATTTCTTGTTTTTCCAGGTTTTTTTCTTTTTTTTTTTGTTTAATTTTGATCCTGTTATTTTGATATGTTATTTTTTTGATGTATTCACACAAAAATTATAGTTTTACTTATATTTAAAAAAATATGTTGAACTACGGATATGTAGTGACGATTTAATTTGTGACGATAAGATGCGTATGAAGTGGCAATTTAATTTGTGACGACGAAATGGACGTGAAGTGACAATTCAGTTTGTGATAGTGAAATGAGAGAAATTTTTTTTTATGGAGAAAGACTTAATATATAATTTAAAATAGAAATACTTATTATTTTATATATATGTATTATTTGTATATATATATTATTTTATAAATAAGAGACAGAGAACGAGAGAGAGAGAGAGAGAGAGAGAAAGAGAGAGAAAGAGAGAGAGAGAGAATTTTAAGTTTTATAAAGATATATAAGTTAGAAAGTTACTTCATATACCATGTGTTATAATCACATATTCTACAATTTTATGTTATAACTATAACACACGATATATTATAGAGATAAAAAAGAAAAAAAAAAAATTTGACAAGATATCCCTTCTCTCATATTTATATTCATCTCGATAAAAATTTCATTACCTTTACGAATGTAGATTTCAAAAGCCATTAGATGCGTTTCTATTCTATTTGATGCCAGATCCTGAAGTGGTTGTAAAAACTTTATCGCTTGTTCCAAAGGATCTTCAACCTGAAAGTACATTCATTGTATTTGATTTATCCGAATCGAAAGGCTTGATTGTACTCGACAAAGAATGTTCATAAAATAAAATTTTAAGATCATATACCAACCCTTTCCAATTTCTCTGGAATAAGTTCGTCCAATGTAGGTTGTTCTAAATCAGGATCCGTTTGTTGTCGAGATTTGTTATGTTGTTCTCTTTTTTCTTGAGCTTGCGCAGCCTGTTGTCTTTCTAATTCTGCCTTCCTACGTTGTTTCCTTTGTTTGTTCCTAAGCTTCTTCAACTCAGACGGTGCCAAATTTTCTGTTGACGATTAAAAAGAAAAAAAAAAAAAGAAAAATAGAATAGAAAAAAATAAAAAAAGAGAGAGAGAGAAAGAAAAAAAAGAAAATCAATTTTAACGATCAGGCTTTACATGATTTAAAAAGATAGAAATGTTAAATTCAACGTTAAAAGATCTCTTTCGTTATTTCAACGCTGTCACTTTTACTCGAGAATTTTATTAGCCAAGGTCAAGTGGTATACCGTGACCAGGTAGCAATTATTCGAGTAGATTTCGCAAAGTCTTTCCAGTTTTTCCAACGTACAGAGAGCAAGTTACGATTCTACTCTAGGTGGTTTCGTTAGCAAGTATGGCATGCATGCACGTGTCTCGCGTCTCGTTCGATCACGTGCAGCCACAAGTTTTATGCGATCCCGATTTATACGTACGAGTGCCAGAAGTATAATAGAAAGGACCGTAAGATCGATCGATCGGACAATGACCGATAATGTGACATACAAAGTGTACGTAATTATCTTTTCCGGTTGTTAACAACATGAAAACCGATTGATACGTAATTTCAATAATTTCAAAGATGCAGATAATTGAAATGGAAATTTGTTTTATTTTTCTTTTTCATTAAAAAGTTTTTAACGTAAATTACATGAAAAAAAAAGAAAATATTCATAAAAAATTGATTTGAATACATTCAAATGTCTAAATAACGCAAAGGAAATTTGTTTTATTTTTTTTTCGTCTAAAGTTTTCAATGTCGTTTAAAAATTGTATTGTTTGCGTTGATTCATATGTAATTAATTTGAATAGTTACAAAGATCGAAATAGTAAAAATATTAATAGAAAAAAATTAGAATTTTATTACGATTGAATTGGGACACCCTATATAATTAGAAAAATTAGATTTACTTGTCATATGCAAAACAAGTGGGATGTATGTAAATATATATACGTACATGTATATAAAATGTTACGTTATACGAATTCCACGTGTTCGACGAATTTTAATTACTCTCTCGAATTAATAATGGACTTATAGAGCAAGAAGGAAACACGCTTTCCAATTACATAACGAATAGCCGAAGTTTTATTAGCCGAGAGTACTGATATGCTCCGTAAATTCGGCCATAAATAGCATAGCAGTTGCCAAAGAAAGAGAGCTTCGATTTCGTTGGAAGATATTTCCTGTTCGAGGATTACATAAAAAAATTATCCTTTTTTTTTTGGTCGAATCAGGAATTTTTCCATCTATGCAAAATAAATAGATTGGATAGTAAAGAAAAAAAGATGCACGAAAATGTTTCCAATGCTATAGATTATAAAATAAAAAAATTTTTTTTTGTAGTAGTTAATTTTTCCTTACACATTTAAAAAAGAAAAAAAAAGTGAAAAATTAAGTTATGACTTAATGATATTTACTAACTTGTGATCAAATTCGATAGGAACGAAAATGTTAAACATCGAATCACGAAAATTGCCAATGTTTGAAATGATTAGTGTTGTTTTTTCTTTTTTGAATAATTTATTTTTTCACGAGTGTTATACGAATACGCATAAACGATTTCGCATAAACGCGACTTGGAGAGAAGAACTAGTCACGATCTTAATTAGAAATAGGTATTATCCTTGATAAAGAAGCAGAGGACCTTGCACGCTTTGTGGGTACGCGTAGGAATGTGGAGCAAGTATAACTCGTAAGCGGCACCAACGCGAAACGTTTATGCTAATCGCACCCCTCGATAAAAGGCACGCGATTAGATGTATCTCGTGTATTTAACTCTCTAAACACGTAATCAATTCTGTTACTTCAGACTCGATTATTGTTATTTCTTGATTCTCTCAGCATGATTTAAAGAATTTTATTTTAATATTTAAATATTTTTCTAAATTATATATATACTCATATTGGATTGACCACAATTTTCAATATGTTTTATATTTAAATAAATAATATAATATATAATTAATATCTCTATTTTCATTGGATATAATATATTATTATATATAAAATGAATATCGTATTGTAATTATATATTATATTATATCGTTTGTGTATAATAATATAATGTAATGTAATATAGTGAAATATTGTGATATATATATATATATATATATATATATATATATATATATATATACACATACATATACATAAATCACTTATAATGTTTATGTGTTTTTTATATCATCTTATCATTCTCATTTTATTCTACAGTACAAAATGTTAGCATGTGTTAATAACTTTAAGCGCAATAAATATTTTTTCAATGCACGTTTTATTTTTTTTGTATTGTTATTATCATTATTATTATTTTTTAACTGCTAACAAGCGAAGTGAATCGTTTCCAAATCTTTTTTATGATTTTCAATTAATCGATCGAAATCATTTGAAAGACCTAACTTTTCTAATAATAATTTTCGATTCGTCGTACGTATTGACATAGTTAGAATACAATGGAATCAATTTTATTTTAATGATTCAACGTAGCCACCCATACACTTTTCTATTTCGTAGCATTTACCGTCATGGCAGATCGTTAACGTAACAGGTACCTTGCCGTTTCGAGGTAAAGCGGAATGAAATCGTTTATCCGGTTATTTTCAATGCAAGACCGCGCCTTCAAAACGTCTTGGTGGCGGCACCATATTGTACACGTGATTATTACTCCCACGTTATATATCCAAGTATAAGCCAATTGCCATAGTAAATAATCATGACTGATCGAGAAGAATTATCGATTTCTTTCCATTTCGATAATTATTTCTTTTTATTATTTATTTATTTATTTATTTATTTATTTATTTATTTATTTATTCATATACATACGTATGTATATATTCGTTTACTTTTATTTTATTTGATATAGTTATTTTTGTTTATATATAATTATATAATGATAGATGTACGCATTCATACACATACTATATATTGATTTTAATTTTATTTATAAAGATGTAAATATTTCTATTCGTTTTTATTTAATTCTTTTTTCCTTGTTTATGTATTTTTTAAGCATATATTTATTTTAATTTTGTTATTAACTATAATTATATAATAGATGACAAAGCAAATAGAGACATTGACAATATCAAAGTAATGATAATAATTAATGAAAGAGGAAAAAAAAGAAAAGAGAAGTGATAGATTTGAGTTTGTCAGACAAAATAAGAACAACGATTAAGCAAAGTAGACCAACAAAATGATAGGTATAGCAAGGACAAAGTGAATGTAAAAGGATACTCTTCTAAGCGACAATTAGATGTCAAATTGAAGAAGAAAGAAGAGCGAGGTATGTTGAAATTATATTTCACTTGCTCCTTAATTCAGGCAAACTCGAATACATTCGTGCAATATTCTCTTGACGATTTTTTTTCTTTTCTGTTTTTTTTTTCCTTTTAATGAAAATATAAAAAAAAAGAAAAAAAATGTTATTTAAAAAAATATTTTAATTATTCTGTTAAATTTTTTATTTATATTTATTTTATAAATAAATAAATTTTATTATATTTTAGATTTATTTGATAAATCTTTGGTTTTGTTAATCAAATCGTATTAATAGTACGTACTTAACTAATGAAATAATTTTTAAATACGATTATGCACGTAAAATAATGACGATTCATGAACGACAAGGAAGTGTTTGTTTCGAGTCATGAATTATTTTTACAACGTTAATTTAATCACGGAAATCCATGTTACGATCTATATAATAATAATATACGCGTTAGCAAGTTCGGATTCTGAATGGGCGGAAGTTCAAGAACGTACAGTCGTTAAAACAAAAAAAAAAGAAAAAAAAAAGAAAAAGAAAAAGAAAAAGAGGAAAAAACAGAAACCTCTGTTAGGTATTGTCGATGATGAAACGTTATTTTCTATGAAAAATTTTCAATCGACAATGACGCTGCACGAATCATTATAATTATTACATTGTTTTCTTTTCTTCTGTTACTTACAATGAATCAAAAATTATTATTTCCAAAGAAGATAAAGAATAAAGAGAAAAACATTTACCTGACGCTATACGTAAGAATTATCATATTGTTTTTTCCTGTTTTTTAAGGAAAACAGAAAAATTATATTACTACTACTATACTACTACTAATAATAATAATGGAGTAATTGATATAAAATAAATGGCAGAATTATTATAATTATTGTTTTCTTTTTTATGGCTCTTCATGGACAATCAAATATTATAATTTCAAAAGAAACAAAACAAAAGAGAAACAAAAAAGATAAATAAATAAATAAATAAATAATTTACATGACGCTCCACGTTAGAATTATCACAGTTGATTTATTATTTTTTTTCTTGCGTTTTTCATGAACAATCGAGAATTATAATTTCTAAACAAAAGAGAGAAAAAAAAGGAAAAAAAAAAAGAAATGAAAATTTATATGACGCCGTATGTCAAAATGAAATATTATAATTATTATAGATATGTTTTTATTTTTCTATGTTCTTCAAGGACAATCAAAAATGATAATTCCATATAAAAAAAGGAAAAAAAAAAAAAAAATTAAAAAAAGAAAAAAACAATTTACATGAAATGCATAATATTTGCATACAGTGGAGAAGTGATCTGTCGGAGAACACCTTCGAGTTTTTTTTATTAAAATAACGATTACGAGTCAAACGTTCCTCCTACATTCCTTTTTTGATCTCACCGACGATATCAACGATTGATTTTTTTATTATTACTTCTTTAAAATTTTTTAATCCGACATAAGAGAGTTCACAAGTTATTACAAAAGAGTCTCTTGTGTGTGTGTGTGTGTCTTACAACATTGGCCTTCCACCAAGTAGAAGAGAGTATGCATATAACGAGTATTATATATCGAGCGATGAGACGCTTCGATTATCTGGATAATGGTTCGCGCTTACTTTTACGGGCTTATTAACGTTTCTTACATCATTTCATGTGCGAGTTATAAAAATGTCTTCTATCGAATCGTGACGACGTTTGTGTATATGAAAAAGAGAAAGATAAATAGATAAATATATATATATATATATATATATATATTAGATAGATAGACAAAAAGAGAGAGAGAGAAGGAAAAAAAAGGAGTTACACGAGGACACGTAGAAGGCGTATTTTCATCAAAGTCGCCGACAATCAAGTAAACACTCGATCATTGTACGAGCATAAATCAGAATGTTACGTAAGATGCAACGGTAATGTTGTTACTATATCTGGTATCTGTTCGAAAGATTACAAAAAATAAATGAAATAGAGAGAATCTCTATATACATACATGTGTGTGTGTGTGTGTGTGTGTGTGTGTGCATGTGGATGCATATGCAAATATATATTAACTAATTTCGTTCTATGACTAACAAACTAACAGTATCCATTTCTTACATTTCGACGAACTCGTTATGCGTAAGCATACAAGAAATTCGAAGAAATCTTTGCATGATTTGCATCAAATTCTTGAACGATCATCTTCAATATGGATCATTTAATAAGAGATTTTTCTGAGAACGTATATGTCATCGATTATGCTTATTTTATAAGGACGTCAGCAAATGTATGATAAAAGCAAGAGTTATCTTTTTATATGAATTTTTTATATCCTTTTTTTCTTTCTCATTTTTTCTCTTTCGTCTTGTCTTTCTTTCGTGTTCTTAGTTTTTGTGTGCTGATTCCTTTCGATGACGTTAGCAGACTAGGTAGAAAATAGAATAAACGAAGGGTGGGAGAGTAAAGGGGTGGAAATAACGTTACATGGAATTTTCTTCGTCTCTTTACGAAGAATCTAGTGAATATTTATAATAATGAGATAGATGATTGCTATATATAATCAGCTAGTGAACGGTTTTTTTTCTTTTTTTTTTTTATATTGAAATATATGAATAATAATTTAGAAGATATTCGAGTCGAGAGAATATGTAATCATTGCCGATCTAATCCATCGATCATTCAATTACGTATAAACATCTCATATAAAAATAATTGATGTATAAACATATAATCCAATTTTATATTATTATATATTAATCTATATAAATAATTATGTATACGAATTATTTATACATGATTAATATATAATGATTATATATATATATATATATATATATATATATATATATATTATTAATATAATTATTGATCAGTTGGATCACATCGATCATATTGATTAATATATAAATAAAATCAATAAATCATCGATCTATTAATCATCGATTTATTAATCCATTAATAACGTTTACTTATAAATATTATTTATATAAATATTATTCATTTAAATAATGAAATAAAATAACAACAACAACAATAATAAAATTAAATAAAGAAAAATTTCAGAATGATCGATAAATGAGATAGTTAAAAGAATCTCGATCAGGTTTCGTATATTTACGAACTCGATTTACTATATATTATATATACGTATGTATGTACATATATATGTATGTAAGTATATCGGTATTCTCGGTCGGTGAAGGGTGCATGAACGTTCGGCTGGGCAAGATAGTTAGGGCGTGGCCCGTAAAGAGAAATAAGAAAGGGAGCGTAGACGGAGAATCAACGTGGGCCTTCCATCTACGAATGGAAAGGCCTTACATCGTAAGATCTAGCGAATACACGACGCCATTGGAATGTTAACTTCTCATGTCAGAATAAAAAAAAAGAAAAAGAAAAAAAAATAAAGATAGATAAAGAAAGAAAGAGAAAGAGAGAGAGAGAAAGAGAGAGAGAGAAAGAGAAAGAGAAATGAACCTTTCTAGTAGACTTTCATTGTATTAGGTTGTCCAGAAAGTTCGTGCCGATTGTCTTCCATTTTCAATGAATCACATCACAGCATTGAAATAAATCACTAAATTAAAAAAAAAAAGAAAAAAAAAAGAAAAAAAAGAAAGATTATAAAAATCTAATCAAATACCTATATGATAAACATGAGTTAATACGTTATTTTTTGTTATCGTAATATATGTACTGATATAATTTAATATATACAGGGTGTTTCTTTTAATTTGCAAGCTTGTTGAATTATTTTGCGAGGAATTGAACCTATAATTTGTTCTTTTTTCTTTTTTCTAACACAAATATCGTAAATTTTTTTTTTATACGTAGGGCAAATATCGCGCAAAATTATTTTTTTACGAATTAAACGAAACACCCTCTGTATTTTATGTGTGAGTGAAGAAACGACACGAACTTTTTGTTGACACAACTCAGTACATACAAATAATCTTACAAGTTATATATACAAGTTGATTATAAATAATATTGAATATCAGTTGACTATCTCGTTTGTTAGGAACAATAGAAAAGAAATATATTAAGATTTAATGTGTCAAATATTTTACGAAATAATAATTTCATATAATATTTTAATAATCAAATACTGTACGAAATAAAACGCCCAACCCGAAGAAAGGATGTTCCATAAGAAAAGCTAAAAACGATAGAACTTCCGGTCGAACCGGAAGTCGTGCATTTCATTTCATGCTCTTCAAATATTTCATACATGGAATTATGAAACATTTCTTAATATATAATTTTTTTTCCCTATAAATCAACCTGTATTATTGTACACTACATCTTCTATAATCAACCTATATATTGTACACTACATTACACATACACACACACACACACACACACATGTGATTTCTAATTAGATAATACTCGCAATAAAATTTCTTAAGCGAAACATTTCTATTGTAAGTCGATCATTACTGATCCCTACCGTGAAAATGGAAGTTTATAGAAAGAGAAGTGCGAACAAGTTATACATAAGTTAGGTTCGATCTTGCCCTCTCCCAAATACGGATATTAGAATGGCTCGCGTTTCCCTCGAAAGCTTTAACGCGAGGCTGCACATGCCTTCTGTCGTTTCCCGTTTGCGCGAGAAACACACAAGAAAGGAGAGAATTATTACGCAACCTAAGAACTCGTACGAACCTTCTTTCTCCCTCTTCCTCATCCTCCCCTCTCTCTCCTTCACACCCTCTCATCCTCTCAACCCTCACGTTACGAGATCGAATATCACCATCACTTGCCAGATGGTACTATACTCTTGATATTGTCAAGAAAAAAAGAAAAAAGAGAGAGTGAGACTGAGAAAAAAAGAAAGACAGAAAAAAAAGAAGAAACTAATTTATTTTCGCTTCATGAAGCAAGAACAGGAAGAAATGTTAAAGCTATGTGGAAATTATTTTACATTTTACTCTCTTTCATTTCTTTCATGAATATGGAAGGGAGAAATTTGAAGGGATTTGCTTATAACATAATTTCATAGAAAGAGAGAGAGAGAGAGAGAAAGAGAGAGAGAGAGAGAGAGAGAGAGAGAGAGAGGAAGAGAAAATGAAATTTGTTTCGATATCGTTGCTCTGATACACCCGATACAAAAAAAAAAAAGAAAAGAAAAGAAAATAGAAAAAAGATTTAATTCATTTTCCTTTCATAGACTAGGAACAAAAAGAGATGTTAAGTTTAAAGGAAATTATTTCATATTTTACTTCATTTAATTACTCTTCGAATACGGTCCGGAGAAATTTGAAGAGATTTTTGATTAACAAGAAAAAAAAATAAATAAATAAATAAAGAAATAAAGAGAAGAAAAAAGAAAAAGGGGAAAAAAAAAATTTCGCAAAAAGAGAGAAAACGAAATTCGCTTCGAATTCGCGACGAATCGGAGGGAAAGTGACGAATGTGTGCGCGTTTATATACATATAACCCGGTGTGACATGCACCGTCGACGACGATGACACTTTCGCCGTAGACTATTCTGCCCGCGGAAGGTCATTGCTCGTGTAAAAATACTGGCAACGCACCGAAACGGAATTCTTAATGACGTGTATGGAGAACGCGAGCGAACGATCGACAGAGCTTCGCCACGAATTTCTAATTCTACGAGCGAAAGGGAAAATCGGACGGGTAAGAAAGTTTTGATCGTGTCGGACCATCGAACGTGTTGTTCGTGGTATCAACCTTCTTAAAAGAAACTTAAAAAAAAAAGAAAAAAAAAAAGAGCAAAAAATAAAAAAGAAAGAAAAAAGAAAAGAAGAAGAACAAAGATCGAAGTTCTCTCACAATTTTTCCTTTTAAACTATAAAAGAACAAAGAAGTTCATTCTTTCCAAGTCTAATCGCGATTAGAAAGTTCACCTTTGCTCGGATAAACGCACCAAAAATTACTCGGATAATACATGAAGTCCATTGTGAAGGAATGAATCATTGTCCTTTTCAAATGCGTTACTCTCAACAATTTTTCTCACGTGGGAATAGACTTTCCAAGTTTTTAAATGAACAAATGAAGATGAAGAGAGCACGAAAGTGAAAAGATTTCGAGCTACTTGCTGCTACTGCTGCTGCTATTGAAATGCTAACACTTTTCGTAGTATATGTACAGGATGACTTATAAGTCTGTTAATAAAAATGCATTATTATTGTAAATAGATTTGATTCACAAAAAAAAAGAAAGAAAGAAAAAAAAAAACTACAACATGCTATTAACCTACATTAGATACAGAAAGTGTCCTCCTTCATTTTCATTATTCAAAAATTAGATTTATGGGTCGCATATCGTATTTAGTGTTGGATTAATTTGTTTGTACTATAAATTAAAACTTTTCACGACAATAATGCATTTTCTTGATTATGACTCATATTTGATTTATAAATATCATTTGATTTATATTTGATTTATAAATAAATCATTTTAACTGGTATACGATTATAGAAATTAAATCGTTAGAGAAGAATCATTAGGAAAAAGAATAGCTTTTTTTACAATGGGAGAAGATGAAACAACGTCAACAACTATGAAGAGGCCATGACACCTGTGTCTCTCGCTTGTAAAGTGCAACCTTTGTCGACGTGATCTTGAAATCGAGCGAGTCGACCTAGTTCCCAAGAGGTGCCG
This sequence comes from Vespula vulgaris, assembly GCF_905475345.1. Taxonomy (NCBI): domain Eukaryota; kingdom Metazoa; phylum Arthropoda; class Insecta; order Hymenoptera; family Vespidae; genus Vespula; species Vespula vulgaris. The sequence continues at coordinate 6,273,847 of NC_066587.1, read as the reverse complement.
TTTGTCTCGTTAACGAGCAGGAGAAACTGCCTTCTCGCTATGGTATATAATAACGTTAGAAAAAAAGATAATAAAAAAGAAAAAAAAAAAAAGGAAAAGGGAAATGAAGTCATATGTTTGACTTGTATAATATAATGGAAGTTTCATGTCTGTTATTTGGGAAAAAAAAAAAAAAAAGAAAAATGAAATATTTACAAATTTTTATCGTTCGATACGTCTCCTAAGGATGTTCGAAATACCATCAAAGAGATTCGAAAATGTATCTTTCCAAAATAAAAAATTAAAAGTTAAAAAAATTTAAGAAAAAGGAAAAAGAAACAAAGAAAAAAAATAAAACTACTTGTTGACCGGTCCCGAGTCCATCCATTTTGAGATGCTCGAAATGTCGGATTGTAAATCCACATTCGGCTTGCTAAGTTTTAAATGTCACGAGATAGACAGGATCAACATATCTCTTCTTCCACATTCCAATCTTCTTCGTCTTTTTCTTGTTTTTCTTCTTGATTTCATCGTGATTTTTGATATCTCGATACGATTCTCTGTTCTTTTTCTTTTTTTTTACATGTCTAGTCCCCTTTATTACCCGGATATCCGTCCACGTATATACGTATGTATGTCTGAACACACACATACACATATTTTCCATTCAGAAACGTCTGATTACGTCGAATCCAAATCCGGATGAGCGCGCGATTGAGTTGTATCTCTTTAATTACCCGGATTTCTGTAATTGCATCTCTCTCTTTCTCTCTCTTTCTGTGTATGTGTGTATGATGCGTACATATCCAAACTAAGTATAGCACGTAAAGATCGTAAAAAAGTGACAGATTCGATCTTACGTATATCCGTTCGTCTGTGTGACAAGACAATTAATTTTCATGCTCTATGAGTCGTTCAAAAACATGTTTCATAGACCGAGTCGAAATACTGTTTCCTGAGATGCGATGTTCTAAACATGTATCTGTATATATTATGTGTATATATATGTATAATCATATAAAGGATGCCTGTTAAATAAAGAACTTCAAATATCTCAAATTAAATATTAATAAAGCTAACATATAACAAGTCGTTATATTAAATATTGATCCTAATTATAACCGATGATATATTAAAATTAAATTCTACAATATTTTTACGAATTATTTCCAAATAGTTATTTCCTAGATTTTAAATATCTAAAATTAGATGTTCTAAAATTAACATATAGAAACAAAAATAATTATTTTTGACATAATGATCTTAAAGTCATTTAGAAACTTAATTCGAAAATATTATAAGTAATATAATAAATGACGAAAACATTGATTTTCTAAATTTTAAATATCTAAGATTGAATAGTAATGAAAATAAATAAAAACAAATAATTATAGCGTGTCTGTGCGACCTTAATTGAGGTAGTTTGAAAACAATCTTAATTCGAGAATATTATTATCAACCGATTAAAACTAACCGTGCTTTCGATTTTTGATTAATATCCTGTAGAAAAACTTGATAAATGATTCGAAGATATTCGAAAATGGCGAATAGCATGTGGGAATAATTCAGACGACTGGCGCTAACTAAAAGAGGTAACTTAACGAAGGACGACAGGGACGACCTTGATAAATCTCGTCTCGAAGATTGGATCCTCTATTCGTCGAACGAATGAGTCATGTTCTCACGAGTATAGAGGCAAAGATATATAATGATAGTAGCATCAGTAATAGTAGTAGTAGCAGTAGTAACAGTAGTAGTAGTAGTAGTAGTAGTAGTAGTAGTAGTAGTAGTAGTAGTAGTAGTAGTAGTAGTAGTAGTAGTAGTAGTAGTAATAATTTTTACGTTAACTCTCTATGAGAGAGAAGAACGAGGATTCCTGACAAGGTGACCGTTCTTGGAAATCCGGATGAACTCAAAGCTTCATCTTTCGTCCTTGCTTCTCTCTCTCTCGTCTCCTCTCTGTTTTGTTTCTCTCTTTCTGATTCTTTTCTTTGGTGATATGAGTCAGAGGGTTTGTGGGAAAAACGCGTTACATTGTTACGAGAGAGAAAGAGAATCCTGATTTGAAACAAAATTTTTCCTCTGTCGATCCTACACATCAGGACGAACTTGTATATACGTCATCACGGAGATACTTCGTGTTCGACCGATGCCGTCATAGTCCGAGAATATGATGATTGGGATTCACGACGTCATTGGAGTAAGAAAAAGATGGATAGAGAGATAAAAGAGAGAGAGAAAGAAAGAAGGAATGCCGTCGAACGTGCTAAGATCGGACACGGACCGCAAATTTCCGAGAGAGTCGAGGAGTCTGTCCTAATTTGGTAGCATCTGGTGGATGCATTGAGGATGTGTCGTTTGAAGGTCGTAAGGTCGTCGTACCATGATCGAAGATAAATCGTTCTACTTGTATAATCTTTTTTCTTCTCTCTCTCTTCCTCTCTTTTTTTTTTCTTCGAAGTGTCCAAGCTATCGATCGAAAAATGTATTTCTTTTTTAGACGGACACCTACGTCGAATGTTGTAGGTGTCGTTCTATTTTTTATCATCTGTTCCTTTTTCTTTTTTTTCTTTTCTTTTTCGCATTTTTTAATTTCTCCTTTAAATCGTCTGCAGAGAAATTTGTACGATACGTAAGCTTTGAGGGAATTCGATTAGAGAGAGAGGACGTGTTCTCTCTTTCTCTCTCTCTCTCTCTTTGTTCATCGAGTGGGCCCTCTCATTGTTCACATTTTTGCTCGGTAACGCTTAAGAGAATAGTATTTTTTTCTTGTACTTTTTGTTTTGTTTTGTTTTTTTTTCGTTTTCTTCTTTTTTTTTACTGGTAAGATATACCATGTACATTTGGTATATAATGTAAAATGTCAACCCGCGAGTATCTTAGTGGTCAGGGCGTGCCACGTGAATATAAATTAACGCGAACTGTTCTTCCATAAGACGCTCGTGAAATGTCAACGCATGTTACTATCCTATATCGAATAATATCGATTGTTTGTAGACTTTTTGTTTTATTACGTTTTCATTCAACTGTAATATTCTAAAAAAAAATTAGAAAAAAAGAACGGAAGAAAATAGATATCGTCGTTTCGATTTATTTAGGAAATTATTTGATATAGAAAGAATCGATTATTAATATACGTTGATGATGTAATACGTTTCATCGAATTATTGTATGTTCATAAATAAATTGTCAAGTCGTTATTGAAATGTTAAGAATATCGGAAAATCGATAATATATTAAAATTAAACGAACGCTATCCGACACAATGAACAATATTATAATAATCATCCTTACACAATTTTATACTTTAAATAATTACGTAAGTTTTATATGTATGCAAATACGAGTATGTTCGTGATCGAGCAACAATGTGTTAATTGTAACATTTGGAAGACGTTCGAACGTAACAGTGCAAGAATTCGAATAAAGAATGAAAAAAATAAAAGAAAAAAAAAAAAAAGCGATTACACTCGTGGAATACGTAAATGACCATTTGTGATTGAAAGCACGTGCATGACGTTGACCAAAAACAAAAAAAGAAAAGAAAAAAGATGGGAGTAACAAAAAATGGAAATGAAAAAAAAAAGGAAAAGAAAAAGAAAACTAAATGAAACGAAAAGAAGAAGAAAATTACGAGATTAGAGTTGGTATGCGAGCGTAGGATGATTATAGTTATTTGTCGAAAACTGCTAAGAAACTTTCTGCTTTTTTGTCAGGGTCTCCTCTCCGAAAGATTTCGCAATTGATGGTGTTGTGGGAGTTCAGCAATGAAACTACGAAGAAGATAAATGAAGAAAAAAAAAAGAAAGAAAAAAGGAATAAAATTTTCATTTTCATTATCGCGGAGAAGCGGATACAATGTCAGATATTTTTTCGAAGCGTTTCAATAATCTTTATGGCAATTCTGTATGTATAATTGATATATGTTTGCTTGTGCATAAAAGCAATTCACATTGAAATTATTATATGCTTAATGAGTGTACCGAGTTTATTTAAAAGTCTAATTATGTACATATATGTAGTAATGATTAATTAAAAGGATAACAGAGACGTTTCCTTTTCTTTTCTTTTATAAAAAAATATTACATATTTATATAATACATACTTATAACATAGCGAGAATAACTTTATTTAATATGTACATAATAAATAAATAAATAAATAAATATTTATATTGATTTGTTACGTTATATATGTAATATATATAATGTAATAATAAAATATGTACATGACATAATATAAAATATATATTATGTATATACATACATGTAATAATAATAGTAATAATAGTAATAATAATAACAATAATATAAATAATATAATAATAAACTTTTATATATCAAAATTGATATATATATATATATATATATATATATATACATAAAATGATTACGTATAAATAAATATATACAACGTAACGTAAAATAAGAAATTTCGTGAAGTTCGATTCGATTCGGAAAGTGGGCCAAAACTTTCGTCCGTGTTTAAAGCACGTGAGATGCATAAGGAAAGACTTTTGCGCAGTACTCGTGGATGATTATTTATACATACATACATATGTACAATACGTGCAAAATCTTTCTTCCCTATCGGCAAAACCCTTTCATATATATGGTATATATGTAAATATATATATATATATATATATATGTACATATAACTCTCTGTACAGGAAAAACAACTAGGGTTTCGTGTCAAGCATACAGAACGCGAAACTCGGAGAAAAGTGAAACAGATTTTTCGCGTCACGATCGAATTTTTTTTCTTTTTTATTTTCCACGTTTTTGTAATATTTACAAATGATATCTTTGCGAATGAAATATTATAATAAACGATGTATTAATTTAAATATGTTCAGACAATCGTAAATGCACAACCAATGAAGGCTAAGGTTCTTTAAAAAAAGGAAAAGAAAGAAAAAAAAAGAAAAGTAAATAAATCATTATTTTCGATTGACGGAATTATTTATGAGATCAGATATTCATATACCAATTTAAATGATAAATATATGGATCTATAAATGTATCGAAGTGCCAATCAACGAACGAATTCATTTCATAAGTAATAAAAATGTGATCGAAATATATATCTCGTTCTTTAACGATTTTCGATATTTTAACCTTGTCTATCAAGATGCAGAAAGTCCCGAAGAAAATAATTAACGAATAAAAATTAAGGCAAATGGAATATAATTAACAAAGAATATCACGTATATAATATATCGCACATTATCGCGGAACGTGCTTATAATTCGACCGATAACTTTGGAATTAAATTATTCGAATATTTTAATCGTTCGAGCTGAGAGAAAGAGAGAGACACGTAATCATTTACGAAAAGTTAAAAAAAAAAAAAGAAAAAATCGACAGATAACACCGATCGTTTAATATTTTATATTTTAATACTGTCAAAATGACGGATTATAGATGTCTTATATAGAACAATTAGTATAGAGTATAACATAATTATATATTGTATAACTATTATATTAATAATATAAAAATATAATTATTAGAGTAATATTGGCTGAGAATTACTATTGTTTATTTGTCATTAGAAAGTTAAATATTAAAATTTATATAAAAATGACCAATGTAATTGTTGTCGTAATATTAAAATCGTTCTCGTTCACACTTATCAAATAAAAATAAAAAAGGATTCCATTAAAATTGCCGAAAATACAATAATTAGAATAATATTAACTGATAATTATTTCATAGTCCTATAAATTTATTATTAGAAAATAAAGCAAAATTAAAATGTAATATAAAGAATAAAGTGTACTTTGAAAAGCGTCAAATCGATAATATTAATTAGATTAATAATAATTATACTTCCCCCCTCATGACGTAAACTTTCAATTTTACTCGTAAAATTCAATTATATTCGTATTATACATAGAAAAAATTTGTATTAATAGAAATATGTATTTCCGATTTGATAAATTCGATTATTAAGAAGTTTCATAGAAATAGATCTTGGAGAGAGGTAGAGGGAGGGAAAGGGAGGAGTGGTAGGAGCAAAGAGGGGGGAAACACAAACAAGTAGCTTTTCCTGTGGGCGATTACGTTTCAATGACGTCGTAGAAGGTTCGTTGGAGAGGGACAGAGAATGTTGGGAAGGGTGAGAGAGGAGCATAAGCGGAATAACAGGAGGGTTTTGCGCGGCAGTTGCACGCGCGACACATAACGGTGTGTGTCTGTTCCTTCTCGCGAACAAATTCAACGTGACAAGACCAAGACTAAGACGAAAACTAAAACTAAAACTAAAACTGAAACTAAAACTAAGACTAAGACTAAGACGAAAACGTAGACGAAGACGAAGACGAGGACGAAGAAGACAACGACGAGGACACTGGCGCCGGGCCAAGGAAGATCCAACGATATAAAGATCACCGATCGAGCGCTACTCTTGACTACTCGCTCGTGCAACGTCGTCTCAAGTGCAGTGTCGGTGCATCTCTTTCTCCTTTTTCCTCTCTCTTTCTCTCTCTCTTTTTTCTCTTTCATTGTATCTCTGCTTTCTTTCCCTTTATCACTATTTTATTCTATTTCGAACAAGATATCTCGATAAAAATTTTTTATTAATTATTCTTTTTTTTTTAATTAATGAATGCATTATAAATAATGAGAGAGAGAAAGAGAGAAAAAGAGTGAAAATAAATGAGCGAGAGAGAGAGAGAGAGAGAGAGAGACGAGAAAATGCGTGATTCTTTAATCGTGATAATTGTATCTGATTAATCAGTGAACTGACAAGTGTTGAAATCATCCGTAAAGAAGAGGAGAAGGAGGAAGAAGAAGAAGATATATAGAGAGAGAAAAAAAGAGATAAAGATAGAGAAAGAGAAAAATAGAGTGTGAAAAAAAGAAAAGAGAGAGAGAGAAAGAGAGAGAGAGATAGAGTGAATACTTCATAAAAATCGTGAGTTATTTTCCCACAAATACAATATTTTCAACGCTTCCTCGAAAGTCGTCAGGCTGAATGAAAAAGATGTGATGATTCATACGTCCCATCGTATACAGGTGGCTCGTAGAACACGTGCTCACTCGCTTAATAATCACGATGATATAGGATCCTTCTTCTCTTTGATGGTTTTTCCATTATCCATATATTTTTCCATATATCCATATATATATATTCTTCTCTTTTTCTTTCATCATGATACCTATACTTTTACTCGAAACGTTAAATATAAATTTTCATTTCGTTTCGTTTCGTTTCATTTTATTTCATATCATTTTTTCTCTCTTTCGTTCGTATAAGAGATTTGTTTTTTATTTGCGTTTAATTGGATCGACCATAAAATTGATTTTCTTATCTTACATATATATATATATATATATATATATATATATATATAGATGTATATACACTATCTAATTACATTGATAAATGAAATGATCGTAGCATTCGATAGACATGTAAATAAGGAGAAGATGGGGGAAAGAGAAAGAGAAAAAGAAAGAGAAATAGAAATAGAGAGAGAGTTTAACGGATAAATAAATATAACTATTTTCACATCCTGCCACGAGAATGATCTTCTCTCTTTGGTATCTCGAGGCTTAGACTTAGTATATCCGGTCTGGTTATAGTTAAGTACTTGCGAAAGTTAGGATTTCCGGCGCGTTAAATGTGTTTCGAACGACGACAACGACGATAAAACGATATTTATTCGATCGTTCTTGAATATGTATATATATATATATATATAAATATATATATGCACATACACACATATATATATTTACGTGCGTAAATATATACGTTTTGTCACCGATAGATATGAGTCGCGTTTGGTTTACGAAGAAACGTGTCATACTTTCACTTCGACATAGCTGCACCATCGAAAAGATCGGCCCCCTCCCCTACCTCCCCTCCCACACCTACTTCACCCCCCACATCACCCCTCTTATTTTCTTGATCGTTGATTCGCGCGTGCCGAGGCACATGCGGCATGCGCTTTCCATATATACACGTATATATTCTATATCCAACCAATATATGTAATTAGAAACTTGCTCATATCAAATTATATATGTATGTATTTATCGTATCCATGTTTGATATAGATGATCATTTTCAACCTAATCTTAATCGAACTTACTGATTGTGCCTCGAAGCGGTAAAAGCGTTCGCGATATTCTAAAATAATCATTTCTAAGTTCGTTTCTAATACGATTAATATTTTCTTCTCGCTTGATACGAACGAACACGAGGAAATGAGAATTTTCTATATAAATATCTATTTGTTATCTACTGGTTTGAATGTCAATTAATTTTTGTCAAGATTTTAATTTTTTAATATCGTTCAAGATATTTGAAATAGATTACGATTATCCGTACTTTCTAATAAGATGGATGTTAATCGTAAACGAAAAAAAAAAGAAAAGAAAAGAAAAGAAAAATAAGTTTTTATCCTTTTGATAGAAAATCGATCTGTTGATCAATGCCTGTTAATTTAGACGCAATTGTTTGAAACATTCAATGATTAATATTTTGTCCTTTTAACTTCAATAAAGAAATCTTTTGATGATTGACGAAAAAGAGTTCGCATTATTCATGAATAATAGACGTAAATTGTTATGTCACGTATACGTATTACGTATATTCATCTTTATGTAACGAAGTATTATACACGATAGTTATCTACATATCCGAATGAAAAACAATAAGGGGACGGTTAACACCAATTAACCGCAAAATTATTTCAATAACAATGCAAATTGATCTTATGAGTTAATGGAACAGATACGATATATATATATATACATTTAATAATCTGGAAAATGAGAGCCCTTGTAGAAAATTCACTCATCAGGCAAGAATCTTTAATTTATTAATAACGTTCTATTTTCACATCGTTCATGGACATAATAGAACTATATCGTGCAATACGTCTTCGTAATAACGATATCGATCGAATATAATAATGCTTTTATATACATATATATATAGCTTCTATTTACTTGTCGAACGAACATCCTATAATCTATAAAAATCTATCTCTTCTATATCAATTATACTATTCATAATAACATTATAAAACGATGTTAAACATTTCAAAATATTTCATCGATCTAAATTCTCCTTTACTTCGGCATCAAATTCTTCGAAAATTCCTCTCACCGATGAGTCAAATATATTTTTTATCGAGAAAAGGATCTTCTACAAAGAATAATAATATGTTCTATAAATAGTATAACACTGATTATACTTGAAATATTCTTGACCTGAAGATTATGAAAATCTTGATTCCTCGAACTGATCTATCCTTTTCGAATCTTATTTATTACTATGCTTATTATTATCTTAAAGGTTGATCGGCAATGACTGAACAAGTTTACAATAAGATAACGAGAATGACCTACGAAAACAGACGATTAATCCGTACGCATACACACACACTCACCTACACAAATACACAAACACATACATACGTGTAATGTTGTGTCAGAACAGATACGCAAAATCAAACTATAATATATAATACAAACGATTACGTTGTCGCGAATGTAGAATTACAACTCCTCCAAATTATAACGGAACCACAACCGCTTATCAAATTACGTAATAACGTTTACCGAAGGAACAAAAAGAAATAATAGTTCAACCTGGAGAAAGTAATACGTGTGTCCTGTTTGGCAAGATGGATAATGATAACTTTTCGATTCTATCAGCCGTAAGAAGATTGATATCGAACGTATATATACATATATACGTACGTACGTACGTACGTATATATGTATGTATGTATGTATGTGTGCGTATCAACTTCGATCATGTTCATAGGATAGAAAATAATGACAAACTTTCGGAGAAATTCAAATGCTATGTACGTAACGATTGGTATTTCATTGCAACAGTCATCGAGATTTATCGACTTTGTTAAATCGATTCATTGATTCACGTGATTTCTTTAGAAAATGATCCGTCGGATGAATGATATCTGGCTTAGACAACCTTGAACTTTCGTTAAGGAAAGAAAAAAGGATAAAGAAAGAAAAAAAAAGAAAAGAAAAAAGAGGGAAAAAGAAAAGAGTTAAAATGTATAATTTCGTGAATATCTTCTCTATTAGTAACCATTCATCTATCTATCTATCTATCATTTTCATTCGATTCAAGTGTCTATATATATACATATATGTACGTTAGTTGCATAAAATCGTACACGAGAAGAATTTTATCGTAGAAAATGGAACATGGAATTTCTTTCGCGACAGTGATTCTAGTTGCGTGCAACTCGAAACGCTCGTGTTAGAAAAGTGGATAAAACGAAAGGTTGCGTCACGTTTCACCTGTAACTAACTTGTATAGTTCTTTTTTTCTCTTGTATTCTCTTTCCTTACATTATTAAGAAACGTATTCGAGAGTCAAAACGTCTGAAAATATATCAAAGAATCATTTTGTGATTCACTATTCATTCTATAATAATCGTTATTAATTATTTCGAATAAAAATGATCATTTTTACAATCGCGCGATTATGAGTTGAAAAAAGAATTAGAAAAACGATGAGTTTCATTGGCTTACTCGTGGAAAATAATTCCGATGAGTTAAAAAAAAAAAATCAATCTCGTCATAGACCAATATTATAATTTTTAATATAAAATTATAATTTTCATAATAACGTGATTCTAAAATTATTTCAATCAATTAAGAAAATAAAAAAGAAAAAAAAAAAATCATAGAATTTTATGGAAGTATTCACTGAAAATTATCATTCTTATAACTACATATGATTATAACGTTATTCCAAAATGAGTGACAAAAACAGAAAGTCAATGAGTCTCGTCGGCGTATTCGTCTAAAATAATAATTTCCATAACAACGTGATTATAAAATAATTCCAACGAGTTGAAAAAACAAAAACAAAAAAAAATCAAAGAATCTCAGGGAACGTATTTGCCTAAAATAATAATTTCCATAACAACATGATTATAAAATAATTCCAACGAGTTGAAAAAACAAAAACAAAAAAAATCAAAGAATCTCACGGGACGTATTTGCCTAAAATAATAATTTCCATAACAACGTGATTATAAGATTATTCCAACGAGTTAAAAAAAAAAAGAAAAGAGAGAGAGAGAGATAGAGAGAGAGAGAGAGAGAGAGAGAAATCAAAGAATTTCTTCGACGTAATCGCCTTCGAAGAATCACGAATAAAATTCCAAATGCGAAATATCGACGTTGAAAGGAAAGACAGGAGGGACAAGAAAAAAAAAAAAAAAATAGAAAAAAGGGAAGAAAAAAACATCGAAGGAGCCTTGGCACGACCTTCGACTTCCGCAAGGGCTCGCTTTTCTTTTCAATGAGCACGCAAGCGAATTGCATTCTAGAGAGTCTTCTTCGTGAACTGGACGTGTTGTACTGCACAAAGTGCCAAAGAACAATGAGTTATGAGAGAATAATGAGAATTTGAAGAATTCGATAGTGTGGAAAGCTACGTGGTAGCGTATATACGTACGAAAAAAAAAGAAAAAAAAAAGAATGAAAAAAAAAATAAAAAAGAAAGAAATGTTTCGAGAATGCGGATAAAAGTATCGATGTATCAGAATTGATAATACCGGTTGGATACTCAAATGGTGATTCATTAAGCTAGAATAAAATTATATTCGTTAGGAAATTTGTAATATCTTGACATTATATCCGAGAGAGGCTCAAAATGGAAACTCCCGTAATTTACGTAAAACGTAAAATGTATGATTTAATCAAAAAGGAAAAAGGAAAAAAAAGAATATTATAAATAAAAGAAAAAAAAATGGATAGGAAAAAAAGAGAGTGAAAAAAAGGTAGAATTAATCGAATAAATATTATTTTTCCAAATCGTTGATGTAAACCACTTTCACAGAGTGATTAACATAGATAAATATAAAAAATAAACGAATACAAAAAGGAAACGAGTTTGTCGTCGTTCGAGCGTTTCGATTAGAATCTTTGTTTTTTCTTTTCTTTTTTTTAATTCTCGAAGGTAAACGTACGATGATAAACAACGAATGGAAAAATGACCAACGTGTTGACACGAGATGAAATTAACTTGGTCACGTTTATTTATTTAACAAACGTTTCTATCACGAAGGTCTGCGAGAGGTCATTCACAGTCGTCAACCATATACACGCGAGAGAATCTTATCACGAAATAAAAAACTAGATTTTTTTCCTACAAATTTTTGCAGTTTCTTCTTCTTGTTGTTTTTCAAGCGAGGACAATCAACGCTTCGAAAACGTAATTGATTTTGATTTCGGGATTTTATCGAATATGGTATGATAGTCAAAATACATTATTTTCGATAATAAATTTGTAAAAAAAGAAGAAAAATGAAATTTAACGATGATCGCTTGGACAAAATTGGACCATTAACCTTGTGTGTACGTTACGTTGTCTTTATGGTTGGTTCGTTAAACGACAAAAAGCGTTTATAAACCGGTATCGGATGCCAATCAATTCGATTTCGCGTTTGTCTTCAATAGCTTTGCTGACGAAGTGAAAAATCGTGAAATTAATTTCGTACGTGTTAAACATTCGCGATGTCATAAACGATCTTTAAAAAAAAAAATATATATATATATGCACATACATATATTCTTTTTTATACAACGAATGAAGTATCAAATTTCTATAAAAGAAAACTATATAAACCTTTTATGACATCATACGACCATTAAAAAAAAGCTACGCACGTATATATACATATATAAACATAAGAATTTAGAAAAAAATATACATATATTTTTCTCTAACTTTTATATTTTCGTCACCAAATCAATTTAGTTCACATTCCAAGATAAATATTTGTCAAATACAAATTATAATATTCTACTTGACAATATGTTAACATTAACGTTCGTTTATCATTAATTCTTTATTTAGACACGGAAAAAAAAGAAAGAAAAAAAAAAAAGAAAAGAAAAGAAAAAGGAAAACAAAATAAAAATAAAAAGAAGAGGAAGAAGAAGAAGAAACTTGAGTAGAATGTTTATCACACTAATAAGTAATAAGTAATAATAATAATAATAATAATAATAAAAAGAAAAATAAATAAATAAATAAAGTTGTGTCATCGTAATGAACGGGTTAAAAAAAGTGTTCAGGATTACTTAACGTTGGCGTTAATTGGTAACCAGAGATGTAACTTGTTTCACACATTAGCAAGGAGAGTAGAAAAAGTCGAAGGAGCAATGGCAGTTAAGGAAAGCGCGACTGGTAATACGATGTACATACATACATATATATACACACACACATACATACATACATACATATATATATATATATATATGCATACTGAAAAGGATCGAGAAAAGAGAAGAAAGAGAAAGAGGACGACGAAGGACGAAGAAGGACGAAAAGAACCGGCAAATGCGGTAACACGAGAGAGGCATCGGGATGAACGAGAGACGAGCAAGAATTATGCAAGAACTCCAACTCTTGCACGAGTTGCCTCGACGAAGCAAGCCGGTCAATGCCAAGGTGTTCCACCTCTGCGAATCAACTCAACGATGACCACGAAGGATTTCTCATTGGGAAGGATTTCTTGCTTGGGTGAAAAATAAAAGGACACGCAAATAAACGTCGCAAAATTATTTTTTGAGGTCACGTTATTTTTGTGCTAAAAAAGAGAGAGAATATATATATATATATATATATATATATATATGTATATATATTGCAATAGCTTGAATGCTTCTTTAAAAAAAAGGGGGAAAAAAAAAAGAAAGAAAAAGAAATAAGAATGGCCTTTATACTTCTCTTTGATGGTTCATCTCTCACCTTATCGCGGCCATGATAAACAGATTTTTAAGACGAACGAAATACGAACTTTTCTTTTTATGAGAGACGAAATTTCGAAAGTTCATATTTCTACGTAGGTATATACGTGCAGAATCGAACGATTGTTAGTCGAACGTCTTATAAAAAGTAATACACAAAGGATATAGGACGTGTATTTTCTGCTGAACGGTGAACGGGGAGAATCGTTGAGTATCGTTAAGCTCGCTTACTCGGCGAAAGTGTAGCGTCGAATAGGTAACATTATACAATATCAAGAGTACCAGAACGTAGAGAAAAGAGAAAGATATATAGGGTGTCCTATTTGAAGTTTCGTACATAGTTCTTTCCAAAAATTGTAATAAGATTTGAAAAGAAATTTTTCGATTAAAATTAACCTACCATGTTTACGGTGGTTACAAATCTTCTATGAGTGTTTCCATGATATTAAAATGATTTTTGTCTATGTATGTAATTTTTTTTTTATATATACCGAACGATATGCTTTTTAAGAGAGTCATTTTAATTATATTAATTAGGTTATTAGGTTATTAGGTTATTTAGATTTATTTAGGTAGTACGAATTCGTCTCTGAATGGGTTACACGTGTGTCTAAATAAAAACAATAGTTATAAAAAGACAAAGGTCACTTTGAAATCTCAGAAGTACGTCCTAGAAAAGATCAATGCTCGTCATAAGCTGCTTTCTTTATCGAAACGTTTCATTTGAAAAATTTGTCGAAAGGACCTATAGTTTGAGAAACAATTGCGTGCGAAATTTCAAATGGAACACCCTATATACACAAATACACAAACACATATACACATATACAGAGAGAATTGCATTCTAAAAAAGATTGTAGTCGGTTAACTCGTTTCCTAGTTTTATAAAGTCACCGATAAATCGAGCTCGATATTTCAATGGATTGGTTCAACGAAATTTAAAGAGACAACTTTTTATTTGAGATCGATCGAAAAGTAAGAGAGACTGAGAGAGAAAGAATGAGAAAGAGAGAGAAAAGAAAGCACTTAGGCACACCTACAAAAATCGATACTAACCGAACAGTTGTTGAGCACACGGTAAAACGATCTACAATCAACTCCTGTCTAACCTCCAGGCGATTCATTAATACATGATATCACGTAGAACATAACTATCAGGTGTCAGACTAATATGGATCATCTAGGAGGTTCTCCTATCTATGATGGTTAAAGTCTGATGGGATCATTTACCATCACGATTATCTTTCCATCCTCGTATTGACTTTCTTCTTTACGTTCTACGTATTTAGAGACGCGTTACACGCGTATACGTGTTCGTTGTCTATAAAAACATCGTTTATCTTGTAGAGATTTTTTTAATGAACATCTTTACCGTTACGTGGATCATCTCTGATTTGATTTGATTTCATTTCAATATAATTTTTTATTATCAGACATAATAAAGATTCAATATCTAATATATAACTATTAATATTGTAATACGTAAGAAGTATAATTATTCGTTTATTCGTTTGTTTAATTGCCACGTGAATCACAGCTGATTTAATTTAATTTCTATAACATCTAAGTTCGTCGTTTCGTTTGGAAAATTTCAAACGTGGTGTATGACAAATATCGTAGTATATAAGAGATATAATTCATTCGTATCATTAAGTTTTTTTTTGTCTTTCAGTGCAACGTAGATCACAAGTGATTTGATTTAACTTCGGTTAGATATCTATCTTCTATTTATACGATTTTAATCGCATGAGATATAATAAGATTAAAATGTATTTTTCTTTTCTTTCTTCTTTTTTAATTTATATAACAAATACGATATTGAATTTTGTTCAGAATTCAATATTTCCTAAAGAACGTATGAAAAATGTTAAAAATACGGATATAGATCAAATTATCTTTGGCAGTGAACGTGTTAATAAGAGAGGTAATGAAAAAAAGAAAAGGAGAAATTACGGAGTAATTGTAAATGAATATTTCGAGAATATACGTAGAATTATTCGATAATAATGCGACGTTACTGAAAGAAATTAAATGTTAATCCGAGGAAGGGGATCACGATGCGAAACAAAAAGGAAAGTAGTCAAAGCCGTAAAGTCAATTGAATAACGGTAGATCCGGAGGTCTTACGTCGGAGGGATTTACGTCGTCCTTGTGTGCGGATACGGCAAGTGGAATAACCATACCGACGTTACGGCCGACGTAGCATTTTCACGTTAATACGACGACGAGAAACGAAAGAAGAAAGAATATTATAAAAGAAAATGAAAAAAAAAAAAGAAAAAGTGTAGAAAGCACGTTTCCAGAATCATCAGTATTATTAAGAGAGATCGACGAATATATAGTGTCGATCTCACATCGATTCCGTTCTAACTTTTACCTCTTGATATATATATATTAAGTATGTATGTATGTATATATGTATTTTACCTCCTTTTTTTATCGTAGGATCGTAGGATCTTGAAATATCGGTGAATCATAGAAACATATTATTGCGTCACTTCCGTGCAAGAGTCGTTTCCGACTCGTTCGATCGAAGTTAAGTGAGAGATCGATCTAATGTTTCTATAAGAGACCGCAAAATCTCGCTCTCGCATGACGATAAAAAATTGTCGGACGATAGCAAAAAGAATGCTTATCGATCAGATGACGGTACTAACTTTCTTTTTACTATATATATATATAGTATATATGTTTATATACGAGTAAAAAAGAAAGTTTCTATTGTAAAAAATGACATATTTACACAAACATACACATATCATTTTTAATGGTAGAGATATTATCATATATCTGATAGTGTTACAATAAAAACGCATAATATCATATAATACACACACACATCAAATATATCGTAGAGAAATACTAAATATGAAAAAAAAAGAAAGAAAGAAAAAGATATTTCAAAAAAGATCATTTTTAAAAATAGTAATACTATCATATACGATATATAATTTATGATATGTAACACGCAATAGTTAACGAAAATAAAATTATCAATCCCGATTATAAAATAATACTTTTTTATAATATCAATTCATAAACAAATATTCATAATTTTGTCATCAACAATCCGACATACAACTTTTGATATTTATTAATATCAACGTGAATCAAAACGTACAACTACTTAATTTTGTTCATCCGATCAAACAATGAAGAACATTCCATTCATTCATCTTGACATCGATCTCTCCGCGCTTTCAATACTTTACGAGAAGCTCGCTGAGATTAAAATCTCGATGGAAGGGAACGATAGGAGAGATAATCGATGAGAACCATCGTCAATCGAGAGTACGTAGACTTGCGACGAAGAACTTCCTCCTTTCAAACTGGTATACATACATACATACATACATACATACATACATACATACATACATACATACATACATACATACATACATACATACATACATCATACATACATACGTACGTACGTACGTATAGTATACATATATATATATATATATATATATATATATATATATATATATAAACGTACATACGTACGTACAGTATACATATATATAAACGTACATACATACAAAATAGAAACACAAACATACATACATACATACATACATATATGCATATACTTAGATACATTCACGCATAGACACATGAACATAGGAGAAGTCTATTTCTCGGTGCAGTGGCTGTACGCTTGGAAATGGCTCCACCTTTCCGTACGTCCTTGGCGGACTGCCGGTGCACTCTGAGAAAGGCGATGAAAATTGTGCCAGTCACGTGTATCATGTCGGTGCGAACGCTCGCACCGCGTCTTTCCTCGTTCGATCTCGAATTCGAGAATCGAAGTCGAAGGGAGACGACGAAAGAGAACCAACGAAACCCAAGGGATTTTAATCTCCGTTAATCAACGGTAATTTCGAAGAGTTTCGAAGGTCGGAGTGATTTAAAAAGTGATCGAGATCAAACAAGATCAAAGAAACAATACAAAAAAAAAAAAAAAAAAAAAAAAAAAAAAAACGGTGAACGAACGTAAGAAGTCGAATTTTTTCCTTTGAATATCAAAATCAAATTACGTGTTAAAAGGAAAAAAGAAAAAGAAGAAAAAAAGGTCATTCACACGGAGAAACCGCTTTATTTCTCTCTCTCTTTCTTTTTCTTTCTTTCTCGTTCGTTGTTAAAACTTCCGTATCTGTGAAGGAAGTACATTACATCGGATGACAGTTAAATCGCTACGATCTGCGAACGCATGCAAGAAATCTTTATAAAGGATCGTTATTTCTTCTTCTTCTTTTTTGTAACTTCTGATTGATATTGATTACATACTCGAAGAGAGAAATCGTTTATAATTTTGTTCATTAGAGATGATGTATCACCCTAAAAATAATTTTCTCAAACAAAAGTTCGCGAAGAGAAGAAGTTCCGTGTTCAATAGAACGTTTGTTAGTTCCGTCTTAGATAGAAACTCGTATACGTGATGTATATATATATGTGTGTGTATGTGTGTGTGTGTGTGCTTGCAAGAAAGAAAGAGAGAGGGAGAGTGTTAAGAAAAAAATCGTTAGAGATATGTGAAACGCGATTGCGTACATTACTTCCGTTAGATCAACGAAAATGGTCCATATAATATATGTTTAAATGTCCATATATATATATATATATATATAAATATATATACATATATATATAAACATATATATATATATATATTTAGAATATCGTGACTTGTTTATCTATCATAATGGATGGTGCAGTTTAGACGATAATGCAAGCGGAGAAAACGTGGAATCGTGCACTAGTCGATTAGCTTCGTTATTCGCTCTCTGAAGTCATTACGTTCAGAAGTTGCTCGACTACGCCGTTGACCCGTGAACATTTGTCGACTAAGAAACGAGACGAAACGAAAGAAAGAAAGAAAGAAAGAAAGAAAGAAAGAACGAACGAACGAATGAACGAACGAACGTTCACCGATTGCTCACAAGCGAAAGGCGTGGCAAAACGCTCACGCTGTTTCCTATATCCTTACAATTGTAAATCGAATTAGAGATCGATTTGCAAAAGAAAATCATTAGAGAATTCGTGAAATTCAAAAAAAAATAAAAAAATAAAAAAGTAAAAATACCGTCGATCGATCGTTTCGTATCTTTCTCTCTCTCTTCTTTTTCTCATCGAAAACGAAAGACTTTCGCGATCGCATCGAAGCGAGACTACATCGTTCTACATAGTTGGGGATTCTAATATCGTTAGGAATTAGTTAATTAATTAGCGAAACACGTATTGAGATCCTAACGACGTGGAAACGCGAGAATGAAAAATTTTTGGGAAAAAAATTAAATGCAAATAATGTTATTACGTAAAGATTTATTAGCGTGAGAATATGTGTTAATGTTATTCGCGATATTTCTTGTTTGGGAAACACGTGATCCAGTTTTTCGTTACGTTTCGTTTCTTTTTCCCTTACCCCTCGTAAAAAAAGACTAAACAAAGAAAAAAAGAAAAAAAAAGGAAAGAAATTAAGATTTAGCATTTTATCGTACGTGAAAAAAAAAAATTGATAAAATAGAATTTATTTCTAAAGAGAGGAAGCGTAGAAAGTAAGTTAGAAATAAGTTTAATAGTCAAAGTCGGTATATTATTAAACGAAACCGTATATTTTAATTTCAGATGACTCGCAAGGCAAACTTTCAGGGAGAATTGGTGGTGATTCTAGCGTTATTAACGGCATGCGTGACGATCGTCCAATCGACGAAGACGAGAGAAGAAAAGATCGATATTGCTGTTGGTAATAGGGAAAGGAGACACGTAGGAGTCGTTGAAGTATCGTCCGATCGAGGAGAACGATCTACTGATATACCGGACGTTCGAGTTTTCAACAAGTCAGTAACGAGCAGTAAAAGCAATGAGATTAGCTCGGAAACAGGAAGGAAAGTGTCTCATAGACTGATCGGAGGCCATTTGAGAGATGACAGGTGGAAAAAACGACGAGATGAGAAAGGTGATGAGGATATGTTAGCGTCGTCGGCTGGTAACGGTAAAGAAACGAGAAGTTCGCTTCGTAGCGATGATGACGACGAAAGGAAGACGTTGTCTCAGCAGGTCAAGGAGGGCAAGTACGGTCTGATACAAAATGAAATTTACGAAGAGGAAAATCCGAGACGACCGGGTATCATAAGTTATCTCGATAATCCCGAGGTTCCAAAGGACAACATTGAAAATCTCGGTGGTCTCGACGAGGACGAAATTTGGTTGGCGGAAAATCATTTGTTGGTATTAAAGGGCGGTAATTTTCCGGGACGGAGTCCAACCAATCGACCGATTTATTCGTCGGATAAGAACAAACAAAAATGGCCACCGATCGATGATTATCAAGCACCTAAAAGACAGGTGAAAATACCGTCTAAACCGAAAGTACCACCACCCTTTCCGGTACAGCTTAAGGATGGAGGACCGATACAGATTATTGGAGTCAATGGTAGTACAGAGATCGAGAATGCTACGTTGGATCGAACCATGGATCCTTTTTATGGGAAAGGTATTTTACCGGGAGATGGACCGTTCTTTACTATAACTTCGAACGGTACCATCGTCGTACCAGATTTCGATTATCCTGCTAATTCTACGGCGGATGACGTTCAAGGATCAATCGTTCCAAACGACGACGGGAAAAATATCAAATCCGAGGAACCACCGATCTTCTATCACGCCATACCGCCTGGTGCCGTATTCGTACCACCACCGAGCAATCGTTCCGATTACGACGACGAAGATCAATCGATATACTATCCACCACCATATAGCTTTTATTACCCCCAAGATAATACCACGGCAGTGCCACCAGGTCCTTTAGTACCTGGTATCATTTTACCACCACCACCAGACTTCTTCTCACCTCTCGAGGAAAAGAAAACTACGACGAAGAAATACACTAAACGTCCAAGTACCTCGATGCTGCCAAAATCAAGACCGACCTATCTTCCACCGAGAAAGCTTACAACGAGGAAACAATGGGAAAGTACGACGATCGTGCCAAAAATAAGTACAACGCAATTGCCACGTACAAGAATTTACATTCCACCGATGTTAAAGAATTTAACGGGAACACCCGTTACAAGGATTCGCCCGAGCACCGTACCTTACGCGGAAGTTACCACTGTTACACCGGAAATACAATCTACTTTAAGAAACACTAAATATTACGGCGTTAATTCATTGGTTGGAAACGGAATGACCGAAACACCGAACACAGAGGACAAGCTTCAAACGTGGCCCAGATCGACCAATGGCAAATCTCTTCCAGTAGTGAATTATTATGCTTCAACGACACCTCCTACACCCGTCGATGAATCCGTGGAAGTGACACCAGCTGCTATCAAGAACGTTATAACGACCGATCAACCTGTACAATTACCGAACAGAGCGTCTTATTACTTTTACGAGGAATCGAACGATGGTAACGTCGCTAGCACCGTAGAATCGGCACCAGTTTATTACCAAACTACTACGGAATCTCCGTATTACAAAGTCGAGCCACTTTCTCAACAACCAAGAGACGAGAAACCGTACTACAGCGTTGAAACTCATCCACCGAAAGACACTTCGAGAGATTACAACGTCAAACTGATAGATACCCTTGTTGATAATCCCCAAGTATTTCAATATAGAGGTTCCGAAGACTCGTCTACATCGACGAAATATGATACAACATTGAACAGAGATCAAGGAGAAGGATTATTCGCGGATCAGGCTCCTATCTATTATCAAACGATAACAGCTCGTCCGCCTGTAACGATACAACGATCCTATTACACTACACCGAAATCTTCTAGGTATTACCAAGAATCTGAGGAACGAGTACAACTTGGTAACAGACAAGATACAATATCTAAGCCTATTTATCAATACAGTTTCGAAATAGCTGATTACTCGAAGAGAGGTCAGGGTCAACGACCTTATTACAGACAACAAAACGAACGAGTCACGTACGATTATCAGACAGTTAAATCTAACAATCAGCGATACGATTATGACACCGATCGACCGAATAACGTACCTTACAAAATTCAAGGTCCCATTTATCCTTCCACGACTGGTCGGCCAACGTTAAACGTTACTCCCAATCCTCAACACGCATACTTCACACGACAAGAAGAAAGACTTTTGGACGACGTTACGAAAGAATATTTTACGATATTTGGTAAGAAAATTAATGGAAAGGAGACACCAAGTACCACGCCGATTTACAACAAGGCCAGTCACGTTACGGAGAGACCCAATTACGATGTTAATAGATATGTATCAAATAATTATAACGTACCACCGGAGATTACTTATAGAGATCAGGTATATTACGACCACGATGCACCACCACCGAATCTAGAAAGTGACACACGCGTTAACTATCGTCGACCTTTACCACCCATCAATCCAGATAGCGAATTTGTTGAAGTATTCGATCCAAAGGAACGTGGACAACCTTATGTGCAACAACGACCGACGATTTCTCTTAAGGATGACACACTCGTTAATTATCGTAATCCAAGGCCACCGATCAATCCCGATGCCGAATTTATTCATCCTATTTCTATTTCTAATCAAGGTCCTGTTAATACCGACAAGAGTAGTGCGTACTTTGCTTATAGATTACCAGGCGACGGTGGCCATTTTTATTTCCTTACGCCTCAAGCAATCAGGCAAGAACAAAATGGAGGAGGAGATAATGGTGATAGTAGTGACATCGATGATGACGATGGTGGTGGTGGTGGTGGTGGTGGTGGTAATGGTGGTTATTACTATCCAAAACCAAGAGGTCCGAAGCTTTTACGACGTAGAAGAAATCCTGGCGACGTATAATAAGCGCTTCTCTTAATTCTTAGTTAAAAAATTCAATTAGGCAGTTGTCCGATGCCATATGTATTAGAATGTTACGAGTGCCGAGAAGATGCGTGTCATAAATGTGCGATCGAAACGTTCGGAATATTTATTATGTTTCTGTAAATATCAGCATGTATAAGTTAAGGTAGTTATTAGCCATTAAAACCTCTAAGTTATGCAATCTAGTTAACCATTTCCTTCCATTATTATTGACACGGATTAACGAGATGCTATTCCCCGTGCGAAGCTAAGTACATAGAACGCCGAGCGATTGACCGAAATGTACTTGCGCATTGTCTGTGATTGCAATGTATATTTATACACGTACACCGTTGTATACGTACGTTACGATAAATAAATTGCGGGACACATCGTATTTCCTTTATACTATTATTATTACACGAGCTATTCGAGTTGGCTTCTTTTTTTCTTTTTTATTTTTCTTTGTATTTTTTCTTATTATTTTCCTTTCTTTTCTTTTTTAATGTACTACGTCGTTATCGTATTTATTTTATTGTAACTTTTATGATTACGAATATTATGAGATTATCGAGATCAATAATAGACTCGTTTAAATTTTTCTCTATAAGTTTCATGACTATCATTACGAGCTCCCTCTGATAGACTGTATAGTTAACTAATCTTACTTCTTCGAAAATGTTTGACCGAATAATTTATTACAATCTACGTACGAAGTAATCAGAAGTCCTGAATCGTTCTAATAAACATTCTGTGCGTTTAAACGAATGTAAGATCCAATTGTTTGTATAATTGTAATATTCCATACAAATATATTCTTCTAGGAAGAATGTATGTATATCAGAATATTATATATTTACTGGATTATATGCACAAAATACAAACGACCGTAGTTTGTTTACAGTGTAGTGCGTTCTCACACTGTGAACGGCCATGTTATATGAAATTAAATTTATTCGTTTCTAATTAATGATACGTAATAAATATAAGAAACTTACCCGTATCGATTTCTTGTGTCTGTGTTGGATCTGGCAAAGGATAGTCGTGTAAACGCAGGTAAACCTCCATCGCACATTTTGCAGCTTTGAAATAAAATGGATGAGCACGAAGAACGTCTTCTAACCTCAAGAGACCAACGTAAGATCTTAATGTCATTTTTCGCATGCAATATGTGTGAAAGTCGAATTGATCTTCTATAATTTCCGAAAAGTGCTGTAAACAATACGAAATGATTAATACGCAAATTGTACATAAATGTTTAAGGTCTAATACTGTAATATTATACCGGCCTTTTGCGTAACTCACCCTGTCGACTTCATGACATTTCTTTAATGCTTCTCCATATTTTCCAAGACGTTGATAAGCATGTGCTGCTTCCATTTGTATCCACATACACTGCATTTCATTTAAATTTTCCATCGCTAATACTCCTTCTCTCGTAAATTTTCCGCATGTCTCTTCAGCTTCTTTTATTAAATTCGCACGTAACATATATTTGGCACATTTAGAATTAATATATCGATCAGCAGTATCCAATCCTTGAGCTTCATCCAACCATTTGTATGCTTCTTGAACATTCCCAGCGTGCTAAGAAAATATATTTTATATCGTATAAACACTTTATCGTATATTATTTCTATTATAAGTAACAGAGCATCGCATTGTATTTACCTTAAATATTCGTCCTTTGGTAACAAACAGTTCTATTAATGTAGGCGTATGATCTATGGCAGCATCAATCTCGTTCAGCGCTTTCTCTGTAAGACCAAGATAATCATAATGTTGAGCTAAATAATAATAAGTCCATAATAAAGCTGACGCCGGTTCTCGTGGATTATCTTTTTCTTGATTACTAAAGTGACCGTGAGCTTTTAACGCTTCCTTGTATTCCAGAACAAGAGATTGAATAACCTCAACTTTTTGTTTGTCATTATACAACGAACGAAGATTAACAAATAACGGTGGTACCCCTTTATGAAGACCTAAATGGAAACAAAACATATATCAACGTTATAAAAAGATACGTGTACGTGTGTGCGTGTATGTTAAGCAATCTTTTAACATGGGAAAGAGATGTAAAAGTTTTGCAAGGCATACCTCGTCGTAAATATAGATCGACTAATGTTTTAAATTGATCTCCTGTAGCGTAATTCAATTGTAAACGTCTTGGTGCTAACGCACGAGGAAATAATTCTTCGTATCTTTGGAGCATGATCAATGTATCTTCTGGCGTTTCATGTCTTTCTGCCTCCGCTAATTTAGCATAATATGTAGTATTTTCAGGATTGATATTTAATAATTCTTTGTAAACTTGTGTTGCTTCTGCATACTGTTGAAGCTGAAGTCTGAGTTTACCTGAATAAAAGATCGTTAAATGTATATAAAAACGATATATACGATAGTGATGAATCGTAGCAACAAGAAATAACCTACCATACGTCTCTTTTAAAGTCACTCTATCACAAATTTGATATCGATATTTGTCAAGATGTTTTAAAGCTTGTTCATTGTCTCCAGATTCTTGAATAACCATATTTTGATATAACAGCAACTCACTATGTTCGTAATCATAACAAATCTGCAAAATTAATTAAAACTTTTAATATATTAGAACGAATTCTTAAATATTTTTGGACGAAATAAAATAAAATTGTACAATACGATATAATATACGATATAACAATGTTCAAACATAATCGATATGGAAATACGTGATTGATACTAAAAATATTAGAAGATACCAAAATAAAATATAATTCAACAACTCTATATACGACTTAAATCATTTCTCAATGTTTTATTTTGAAATACATACCATAGGTGAATTTCGAAATGTATCTAAAATTTTAAGCGCCATTTCATAGTCTTTTAATAAATGATAAGATATAGCAAAACCGATCCAAGAAGCACGTTGTGTTGGACGTAACATAAACAATTGATATCTTGTATCCTATAAATAATAATTTGTCGTATTAATGTCACGATAATATCAGTAATTTTCTTTTATTAATATCTTAGCATCGAAACACATAAATTTGTGTATAATAACAAAAGAATTTTATTCTATGTCGGTACTCACTCTATATCCTTCCAAATCCCTCATTTGAATTTGAAGTAAAGATAAATCTCTAAGGATTTGGATATTGTCTTTATCCCATTTAAGAGCATTTCTATAACATTTGATAGCCTCATCGTATTTCTTATCAGAACGCTGTAACAGCCCATAAACATGCCAGCATACATGAGACTGTAAACTGTTCCTAAGACCTCGCCGTACATGATCGTATGCTTCTTCTTTGCGACCTAAGCAGTTCAAAGTCAGACCTTTCATCGCCAAAGTCTCTCCATGTTCGCTGAATTTTGGATTTGATAAGATCTGCTTTGCAAACTTCAACCCATTTTTGTATTGTTTGTGTTCATAACACCTCTGTAAGAGAAAAATGAGAATATCATTTGTTGAAAATGAAAGTTTTTCTATTCTTTAATTATATATTTAAATAGAATGTAAAGTAAAAGCTGTCATAAAGGGCATAATCTAGAGAATTCAATTTCATTGATAACATTTCAAATATTTCTATGGTTAAACGTTGCCATTGAGTTTTTTAAGGTTTTCGAAGAGTGCTTCATCATTAGAGCATGATGAGTACACCTATTAGCCGGAGAGTGGGGTCCAAAACAGAGTATTTTTGATGGCTGTTACTCACCAAAATTCGCTTAAACAAGGCATTTTCTTTGGGTGGCAAAGGATTGCTGGAGGACATTTTTGTATAAATACAAAAATAGAGGGCCTTTTCCACCCGGTAAACTTAATTTTCACCACAAAACCTCGTGGCCACAAACGAAGAAGTCGATCTTCGATCACGTGATCATCTGCGAAACTGTTGTTCCGCCGGAAGTTCTAAATTCACGGTGCCGCACATTTCAACAAGTGTTGTAATTTTATTTCCTAAGAAAAGAAAGAAAAAGAATGCTCGAGTAATACCACAAAATGTAATGACCGATATAATAATTACAATATCTATCCCCGTTAACTTTAAAGATGTAAATGAAAACAAGAAAACCACATCAACTGTATTTGATTTAAAATTATTTTAGAATTGAGCGAAAATTTTTAACAACGCCATCTATATAACGTATCGAATCCTTCGAATATGATATACGATTTAATCCTTACTTCTATGACCAACTTTGGCATTACGATCGAAATATATAAGAGTTAAGCATTATAATATTCTGATTTAATTAAGTCCATGAAAAAAAAAATGAGGCTAATTTATTCATAAATTTTACATATAATAGCTGAGATTTCAAATACACTCATTGGCTGATTCTTTCCTACCGAATCTTTAAGCACGCATCACACGATCGTAAAATAATATTCGTATAAACTTTATAAATTTAAATATAAAAAAGTAAATAAAGTATTCGTCCTTTATTAATTATAATTATTGTACTATTAAAATATTACTATTAAAAAGTCTTTTAATCATAATTCCGAATAAAATTCTGTATCGTTTTTATATCACGTATTACATTACCGACACATTATTACAAGCGCGTTGCAAATGCAGTCGATAAAGTCGGTAAGTCAGTGTAGCGAATATTTAATTTTATTTAAGACGATTAAAGAAAATTATATAGGATATAATAGAATGATACATATATATATTTATTTATTTATTTTTAAATCAGTTGATAATCCTTTTTGTTCAATAATTTAAATTAATGATTGTTACCACATTTTATTTTGTACACTCAAGATGGCAGCATTAGTTGCTTGAGTCTACTTATATCAATTCTACGGAATAGGACGATGTCGGAGTGTTTGTAAAAAAACAATTTGATTCTAGCAGTATAAAATCTCTGATAAATTTATTTTTCCAAACGCGAGTATTTTCTATTAAACACGTAAGACGTTTAATCTAATTTGTATCGATTTTCTTATAAACAGTATAATTTTGGTTACTCGTATGTTTGTTTACGTTTTTGTTGGAAAACTCTCCGACTAAGAGTTAATATTCCCGGGTATTTATTTTGAAGAATACGTACCTTCTAGTCGATCGTCGTTTGTTTTCAATTTGGCAGTTGAAGGACAACCGTGGTAGAGTGAGTACGTACGGCTCGTATTAAAATGGTGAGTAATTTATTATTAATTTTATTTCAAATGTTGCAATGAAATAAATTCAATAATTCGTCGTAATATATCTCATATCATTTTTCAAATTAGTAATAAGTTAATAATATTAATGAATCGATGCTCTTGCTTTCGTTGAATATATTTCCGTAATTAATAGAAACGTACAAAAATGAAGTTCGCAGATACGTTTATATTTTCATAAAAGAAATATGTGTTATTAAACGTCGCCATTTTGTGGATAAATTGTTTCAAGCAGTATCGAAATATTTTATTTAACCAAAATTTTATCTAACCAACTAATTCGATAAATATCTAATTACTTTTATACTTTATCAACGATACAAACGATCAACGAATAATTTTCTTCGTTGAATTATCGAAAATTACTGATATTCGTTCGTCCATTGTCGAAGAATTATTGAACGACGAAATAAGGGAAAAATTAATCAGAAGCGTAAGAAAGGTTTAAATAGAATTTAAGTTTGCGAAACAACACATTTAGACGATAAGAGGTCTGTGTTATTTTCTTTTTTTTTTTTTTAAATTTCTTTTTACTCGTACTTTACAAAAGATATATCTTTATTCTAAAGCTCATTTTTACAACTTAATACGATATCTTTACGAGCCTTTACAGTCCATTATTTACAATCCATTGATTCGCCATTACAGAGAATTCACGTTCCATATTCGTATCGATACTTCTTCGTAGTTTCTTTTTCTTTTTTCTATTTTTTATCTTCCTCTAATTAATAAAACATTCGTAACAAAACTTTCTTTCGCGTTGATAGTACGTTAACAAGTTGTAAAATCTTTCTCAACGTTTCGTAATAATAATAATTCATTGTTAACTTAACGAGAGTATTTCCACTAAAATTCGATTTCTAAGAGACGCGATATATAAATTAATTAGAATTGATTCGAACGGCGCAGTTCGAAATACGTTTTCTTTGTGATTTCAAAGGGACGAAAAAAAAAAAAACAAAGGAAGCGTTCGTTTCTTTCTTTTTTTTTTTATCAGACGTACTTTACTTTCAACATCCGCGTCCATTTGAAAACACAAACATTACGCACAAAGTGTGTATTAAACGCGCACTTTTGCGATTTTCTTTTTCTAATTAAACAAAAACAAAAAAAAAAAGAAAGAAAGAAAGAGAGAAAGACAATAAAAAAGAAAAAAAATTGATCCGATCGATCAGACGAATCATGAATAATATAATACCATTATTTATATACATGTATGTCGTGATCGCATCGAAATTTTACTTTTTTTATTTCTTTTCTTTTCTTTTTCCTTTTTTTAATTGAATCAGTTAGCCGATATATCATTATTTAGCCGATTGTATATTATTTACATTTTCTATCAAGAAACAGAGACCAACTTTCTTCGTTCTTATTTTCTTCGTTTCTTTTCTTTTCTTTTCTTTTTCTTTTTCTTTAATTTCTCCGTTTCGACACGCGGCAACGCGTTGATAATATTTTCAAAATAAATAAAACAGCTACGTTCTTCGTTTAACGTATTAAAAAAGAAAAAAAAAAAGAGAGAGAGAGAAACGTAAAACATAACACATCGTATAATAATTTATAACATTCTACGCTAAACGTCGGATTTCTTATATATTTTTTTAATTAATTAATTAATTAATCAATGACGACATAGAGAGACAGATAACGACGATGAAATTATTCTTTTTTTTTTTTTATCTTTTTTCTTTTCTGCTTCAACTTAAGTTAAAAATCGGTGGTTCGCAAAATTCGAAGACAACGATATTTAAATACTTGCTAATTAATCGTTTGCGTCGTATAAAATAATAATTTTCTCTTTCATTCTTTTCTTCTTTTCTTTTTCTTCTTCTTCTTTCCTTTTCTTTTGTCATTTTCATTTTCGTTCACGTTTTCGCTTAAAGTCTACGCGCGTCACGTCGTACACTACGTCTCGTCAGGGGGAAAAGAAAGAAAGAAAGAAAAACAAACATAAGAAAAAAAAGAAAACAAAAAAAAGAAAGAAAGAAAAAATAAAAAAATAGAGAGGAAAAATTCGTGAAACGTTCGTTTAGGTAAACGCCGTTGGTCCCTTAGGTTTTATCATCATAGTCGCCCTTTTTAGCGTGTAATCCCAGCCTCTCCAACGGAACCATACGATTCCTTGAAAACGAGAAAAAAAAAGGGTAAAAAAGAAATTAAAAGAACATTTTAAAAAGTGAACGTATTCCATAAAAGTCATAAGAACGTCGTTTAACTATAATAGCAATTAGAAAAAAAATGTATTAATATTAATACCTTGCCGAGCTGATAAATCTTGAGGGTCGTTAAGATAAAGACCGTTCAATCCACGTCCACAAGATTTCCACCACCAACCACCCTTTAGCATAGACGCACAATTTAACGATGATCTATCGTTGTCTCTGTAAAATATTTCATAATATTGTGCAAACCATTAATTGAACTAAATGATTATTTTTTATTTCATATTAAATGTATTATAGATAATTAAAAAAAGTTATATATTAGATTATACATTATAATATATTATAATATAATTTTTATAAATTATATATTAAATTATACACTGTAATATATTATATAATATAATTATTATAAATAATTTGTATAATTATGTGTATTATAAAAATTATATATTATAATACATTACAAAAATTAGAGAGATATATATACATAGATAATTAAAATCATAAGATAAAATTATATTTAAGTATTACCTATTATAAGTCGAGAATGGACTATTGTTCGATCCATACCAAGGATCGTTCAAAGAATCACCAGCAGTACCTTCGTATCCATCGATTTCCAACTTATAATATTCACCCTCGGAATATATTTTAAAGTGCGTATACTGTGCGTATCTAAAGCGATTGAATATAATTAGAGATGAGATAAGATGAATTAGAAAAACGAAACTTTTAATTATTTTTATCGACAAAAGAAAAAAAAAAAACAGAAAAGAAAAAGAAAGATAAGGAACTTAATCACTTACACACGTACCTTTTATTTCCTTCGAAATCTTCTAATTCAACTCGGAGCATATAATCCTCGTTATTTGTTAACATGTAAATATTTTCGTTTCCTAACCAAAATTCTCGAGCTGGGTTACCAAAACCATTTTTGTAATCGGCCCAGTCTCTGTTAAAGTTTTCTCTAGGTTCACCAAAGTCGTCTCTTCTTTGTATCACCTGATTAAAAGAAGAGAGAATGAAGAGGATCATGTCGGATGTTTCCGATTGTTTCGAAATAGAAAGATAGAAAGAGAGAAAGAGAAAGAAAAAGAAAAAAATAGATAAGAAGATAGATAGAGAGAGAGAGAGAGAGAGAGGGAGAGAGGAAGAGATATAGATGTATATAGTTCTTTCTCTCTTTTTCTCTATGATATATTTATGGACGAGTTATTTGTAGTTATTATAATTATCATATTTATATTTACTGTTAAGATATTGCGTTGATATTAATCATTAATAATTATATCATTGTATGATATAATTATAGTATATATTACACATATATACTATCACATTATATCTAATATTTATAAGAATAATTAATAATATTATTGCATATATAATATATTGTGCTAATATTAATTATTAATAATTATATCATTGTCTGTTATAATTATAGTATATATTATTTATATACTATTCCATTCTATATACTATTTATAAGAATAATTAACAATATTATTATATATATAATATATTGTACTAATATCAATTATTAATAATTATATCATTGTATGATATAATTATAGTATATATTACTTATATACTATTTATAATAATAATTAATAATATATAATTCATAATATACCATAGAGAGAGAGAGAGAGAGAGATAGATAGATATATTTTTCTCTCCTTCTTTCTCTCAATGTATAAATATATTATATCACACATTTATATAGATACAAATATTGACGTAAACGGAAAGAAGTAAATAAGGAGATAAATAGAACGATAGATAGACAAAAAGAGAAAAAGAGAGAGAGAGAGAGATAGAGAAAAAGGAAGAGAAAGGTGGCTTATTCAAATCGCTATGAAATAACGTGCCAGCGATCCGAACTGAAGGAATAGTTATTGTTTGAGGAAAAAATCGACGTCTTCCTTCTCATACGTAAGAACTCGATGATCGGCGATGCGCTATTACCTGTTACGATAGGATAGGATACGATAGAATAGCATAGAATAGAATAGTCGAGATCTCTCGAGCATGAAAACTTACCGTCCAACCACCATCGGCAATTTCCTGCTCGCAGTAGACCTTGAGGAACCAATATGTGGTACCTCGTATTTGAAGATAATAGACACCGCTGTCTCTCATACCTGCATTTAGCAAGTCCACGCACGAGAAACCCTGGAAAACGTCGAAAGTTTTTGTCGATCTTATTTCGCTTTCCTTTTTTTTTTTCTTTTCTATTTTTTTTCTGTATTTTATATTTTCTAAATTTTTATTTGTCCTTTTTGTTTCCTTTTCTGTTTTTTTTTCTTTTGCTTCCTTTCGTTCGTAATTCAGAAATATTATTTAGATATCAGTAATGATTAGCGTTTCTTTAAATCATTGTATAATAATTTTTAATTTTCTGCAACGTCGTGTAATTTTAATGTCACACATTTTCATATGCGACCCGTGTATTCCTTTTTTTTTTTTTTTAAATCCTATTTAAGTTTTCTCCTACCATAAAATTTATTACCAGTTCATAAATTACGTACGTAGTATAAATTATATTACAAGTTTCACATTATATAAGTTTCTTTTTAGATATGGCAAAAAAAAAAAAAAGAAAAAATATATGGTACGTATATACATATATTTATATATATGCATATATGTATATATATATATAGGGTCGAGGTATGAAAGATTTAGGTGTTAAAATGTATTACGTCTCTTATCGATTGCAATAAATTCATTTACGTTTCATTACGTGCGAACGTATTAGAATATATCGTTAGAAAACAAATACTTTGACGTCTATTTTCTTCTCTCTTTTTCTTTACATTTATTTGAAATAAATTTATTACAAAATTTACGCTCGAATCAACGTAATATTTCTTAGACACACGCAGATGCAATTACTTATGAAAAATTATTCCTATTGTAATCGAATTAATTACCTTGATATCTTTGTAATTGATTAAGATGTCACTGGTGAAAGTTGTGTTAGCAGGACTTGGTTTATTTTTAACACTCGGGAATATGACACCACGATTTCTAGTGGTGGATCTTTGTGGTCCAGCAGAAGTTGGTGTCATGGGTGTTGTTGCCGATGATCCATTATTCGATGGATAAGACGTGGTATAAGTGAGGAACGTCGAAGAAGTCGAAGTCGACGTTTGAATCGACGGTGGAATCGTTGTTGCGCTCATAGACGACGACGACGAGATTTCCGTAACGAAGTTTTCGTTCTGCAGGTTAACATATCTTGACAGAGAAAAAAAATGTCGAACGTTTAAACGAAACGAAAAGTTTATATTTGCACGTTGTATAAAAAATTGTTCTTATTTATTTGTTTATTTATTTATTTATTTTTTCAAAAACTTTGCAGCGATCCACTTAACGGAATAAGATATGAATTTTAATATTTAATATTCGAGAATTATGATGTTAATATTAAACATTATGATCATACCAACCTTCCTGGATCATATTCGACAAGTCGATCTATCGTAGGATCCAACAAAAGTTCTGCTGGTATTTGTCGTTGAGCTAACGTCGCCACGTCATCCTCTTGTTTCTTGAGCCTACTCTCAACCCCTTCTAAATTTTCTATTATCTTATTCGTTTTCGTTCTAAGATCAGCGTGGATCTCGCTGATCGCTCTCTCCTGTCTTTGTGTTTGAGTAAGCAACTCGTCAGATTTTGGAAGAAGATCGTCCACCGAATTTTTCGTCCCGACCTATGATCACCGATCGTTATAAAAAAGATATTTTATCTTTCTTTTTCTTTTTTTTTGTTTCTTATCATTTGTAGCACGTAACAACAAAACAAAAAAAAAAAGAACGAACAAGTACTTAAGACACAAAAAAGAAGGAAGACGATTACGGAATTTTTTTTTCTTTCTCGTAATTACTATTTGTATTTTTTTTTATATATATATCTTTTTTTAATCGTTGCATTGTTTCATAATAATTTATATATTATATATATCTACGATCTTTTCGTCTTTTATCTATCTAAATAAAATGAAAATCGAGAACGAGATTCCGATTTCACTGCCAAGTCATTGGGTTTGCAGGAAGTTAATCGTTTAGTCGATCTCGACTCGTGTTAACCCTTAACGGTCTAACGCCAATCGTGTTGCTTGGCACGCGACTTATCCTAACCGAGACTCCTAGACTGGATTCCGCGTTGGGAAAACCGCATCGGAAGGTAGCATCGCGATCAATTACGTACCGTATATGTTTCTCGCGTGTAAACGAATCTATTTTCCTCCTTTCCTTTTTTCTTTCCTTTTTTTTCTATTTTCTTTTCTTTTGCATTTTCTTTTTTCTTCTGTTTCTTTCGTTCTTTCTTTACTTCCTTCTTTTTTCTTTCTTTCTTTTACGAGTCAACGATTCGTCGGAAGGAAAATGAGAAACTCTCGTACGGTTTTCTTTTCTTATCGTCTTTTTCTTTTCTTTTCTTTTCTTTCTTTTTTTTTTTTTCTAAGTAATACATTAATCTTAATGAAGTCTCTCTTCGGATTTCTTTATAATTATCTGTGTTATAGATCTAGGTTAAATTTGATGTAAGAAGAAAATTGTAGAGTAATATCACGGTAATATTCTTTTTTCTTTTTATTCATTTTTTAATGATTCTTTATTAAACTTCTCTTCATTTTCTTTTTCTTTTCTTTTTTTTTTTTTTAATTTTTAACAATTATATGTAAGTAGTTATATGTAAATTCGATTACAAACCAAAAAAGATGTGAAGTATTTTTTGTGACCATTATTGACCTTAGATAAAAGAAGAAAGAAAAAGAAAAAGAAAATGGAGAAAGACAAAAAATTGTATTACTCACCACGACGTTCCAAACTTCGTCCATCTTTTCGGAAACAGTTAGCATGGGATGCATTCTCTCGACCAAACGATCGAACTTGCTCTGTTTTGGTGGTGGCTGAGTAGTCGTAGTAGAATTTCTATGATCGTTCACAATTGCTTTGTCAACGACCGCGTCGTGTACGTCAGTCATCAAATTATAAATCGCTCCTAAATTGTCCGACACCAGGTTGATATGAAATTGAAGTTTACGATCCAACGCACCGGTAGCTTGTCTAAGATTCTCGATCTCGATCGACACGTGATTCATAACCTCGTTGCTCATCGCCTTCGTGATCTCAACGACGCTCATACTGACAGGTTTCTTTTCGCTTGCCTCGGCATTTATGTCGTCGTTTTGTAAGAAATTATTGTCGAGTTGATTCTTTAGATTTACCAGCTTGTGATCGATATCGGATACCTTCTGATCAAGAGAAATCAATTTTTCACCAAGAGACTCTGGCGATCGTTCGTCGTTGTCGTGATGGATCAGTCGTATTATCGGAACTATCGTGTTACAAATAAAAATACAATTCTGTTTTTATTTTTCTTTTCTTTTCCTTTAATATCAATTATATCGTATAATCATTTCAAAAGAATTCGTCTCGAATTTTTCGTACGATATTGCAAAATAATAAAAAAGAAATAAAGAAAAAAGAATGAATGAAAGGTCGGATTATCAATCGTGTGATCGAGTAAATTTATACGTTATCTATAATATAGATAAAAAAAAAGAAAGAAAATATATACACATATACATACTTATTAAAAAAATCTATATATTCACTTACTAACTAAAGTTAAGAAACAAAGTAATCGTTCGCCCATTTTTATACAATATTTTTTATCTTCCAAAATACATAGATTGAAACTAAAAATAGCACGATGAAATACTATGACGTATGAAATATTATCTCATTATGCTATTTTTAATTTCAATCTATCTATTCCGAATGATGAAAAATATATAAAAATGACCGAACGATTACTTTGTTTCTTAACTTTAATCAATAAACATATATATATATAATGAAATAATATACAGATACATACATATTTTTCTCTCTCTCTTAATATCTGATTACATAAAGAAAATATATAAAAGTAAACTGTACCACTTTCAGCCTCGTTATCCTCCCTCCCATTCTCAGCCGATCTCGCATGGATCTGTTCCTGCGATATCGGAGGATGTGCATTGAACAGTTTCAAATCCAATGTCCTCAGTTTAGCGATAACAGCGTCGGTTTTATCGATGTTGTCGTTAACCCTCGAGTCCAAGGCTTCGACTCGCCTCATCAGATGTTCAACAGCTTTGTCGAGATTCTCGATTCGTTGTAGCTTCGATTCAAGGGTCGAGACGATGACCTCGAAGACGTTGAAGAGATACTGTTCCCTAAGATAAAGATGAGAAATTATTTTTTCGAGAGTCAACCATGAAAAACGAGTTCTCCTTCTTTCTCTCTCTCTCTCTCTCTCTCTTTCTCTCTCTTGAAAATGAGAAAGATCATCGCAGATAATTCGTGTCTGCACCTGACTCTTTTTAAACGTCGTATAGTCGAGGAAACTTCATGGCCTTCTTTTCTTAGCAACATGTACCTACCTACCTACCTTACTTATATACATACCTATATACATACCTCTCTACCTACCTCGGTATAAAAGATTTTTGCCCGAAAGGCTCTGCTGTTGGTGCGTTACGCAAGAAAAAGGCGATCGCGGTTAGCACCGGGCGGCGTCGTTTCGTTCTCGCATTCTCTTGGGAGGAGAGAATGTGCCTCTCTCTCTCTCTCTCTCTCTCTCTTTTTCTCTTTCTCTTTCTTTCTCTTTCTTTCTGTGTTGGTTAAAAGAGGGCAGGAAAGAAGAAAAAAGAATAACTGAGGATAATAAGAAAAACCGGCGGAAGAAAATAAAGAAAGTTGACTCGAGCGAGAGAGTGACGAAATTGCTCTCTTGGAAGTATTTAGACTTAAAAGTCCTGCCATATCTTTTCGTCCTTTTCTTCGTCTCTTTTCGTCGTTATCGTTGTCGTCGTCGTCGTCGTCGTCGTCGTCGTCGTCGTCGTCGTCGTCGTCGTCGTTGTCGTCGTTACGGTCTCGTTTGTCGGGTTTCACTTCGTAGGAAATTGCAATCTCTTGATACGTTCCAAACTTTTCTTCCGTGGTTCTGGTATGTGAAAATTGAATCGTCGTTTTCGCATGTCCCCTCATCGTTCAAGTTAAATATATCTATGTACTTACTTACATTCCGTTCTACGGTTATTATCATTAATACTTTTCTTTTACCTATATATGTTAGTATGTATTTATAGATATACGTATAGGTAAATGCGTTTACTCGGATGTTGTTTAATTATTTTGAAATAATTTCGATACTTATTAGCCAAGAAAAGAAAGAGAATGGCTGGAATTAGCATACACATATATATACACATACACATATATATATGTGTGTACATATATAATGTATACATAAGTTCGTTTAAATGTCTACATAAATGTATGGTTGTCGCATGTTTTATTATTTTACGATAGTTTCGAATATTAATTGAAAAAAAAAGAAGAGAATGTCTACTTAACATATACGTATATACATAGATCGGTTAGATTGTCTACTCAAACAAATTATTATTTTATTATTCTACGATAGTTTCGATTTATAACTCGGTGAAAAAAAGAGAATGTTCCTAACTAACATATATGCATACATACACACGAACAAAAATATATATATATAAATATAACATGTAAATATATATAGATTCCTTAAAATGTCCACTCAAACGTATCGTTATATTACGTTTTATTATTTAGCGATAATTTAGATTTTTAACTGGCTATATGAGAAAAGAGAGTAGCTAACTAGCGTATACACATACATACATATATACATACATATATACATACATACATACATACATACATACATACATACATACATACACGTATATATAAACCCGTTAAAATGTCCACTCAAACGTATCGTTCTTATTAATTATTATTAGCCGCGTGTAATCTTCCTCGCTCAGTAACCGCCTTTTGCTTATGAATTGGCACCCGATAAGAATGGCTTGGCTTTCACTGAGCATACTTTCGCGAATGACTGTAAATCTATATCGATTATGATACCGTTCGAGACTAGGTCGTTAATTAGAAACGTCAATTAATTCTCGTAACAACGAGATGTATTGAAAAATCTTTTCTCGCGCTCTAAAACGTCCAATAATAATAATCGATTCGAACTGTTCATCCTTGCCTTATTTTTTTTTTCTTTTTTTTTATATCTTATCTCTCTCCTTCTCTCTCTCTCTCTCTCTCTCTCTCTCTCTCTTTCTGTCTGTCTGTCTGTCTTTCTTTCTTCCTTCCTTCAAATACATCAGAGTTTAGCCCTTCATATGATTTTTCTTAAGCGTATACACATGTAAATTGATCGAAAGTGAAATTTGGACGTCATATGAAACACACGCAGGCACACGTATACACGTACAGATCGATGTATACATGTATATACACATTTATAGTTGAGATATATTCGAATACGAGAGAACCAGTTTCTGAACCGTAGTTCGTTCCGAACCGTATCGAACATTGAACCAGTTCTGTTCTCTGTACCTTCTCGTTCGTGCTGGGAAAGGAAAAGCGGATGATAAAAAGGCGGTCTGCGGTTACGTGCATTGTGCCTCTCTTGAGAGAAGAAAAAAAGAAGAAAGAAAGGAAGAAAGAAAGAGAGAGAGAGAAAAAAAAGAAATCATCTCTGAGCCTGTCAAGACTTTTCGTATGGTTTATGTATCTCGTTCTTTGCGATGAATGAATTTCTCGATACATTTCTTGACTCTGGATCTTTGCTTTTGTGAGTTCGAAAGGATCAGTATACTAACTCATCTTTCTTTTCTTTTCTTTTCTTTTCTTTTTTTCTTCTTTTCGAACGACTCTCCGTTAATATTTTTCTTATATTTTCATATTATTTTATTTAATAATGCAAAAAGTTTATGTGTGTGTATATATATATATATATAAGAAGTAGTTTATCGTTTTTTTTGTTTTATATATTATTTTGTTTTCTATTATAAAAGAAAACTTATCTATTATAAAACAAAGAACTTATATTTCAATATATGGATACAATAAGTATAATAAGTTATATTTGAAAAACATTATTTATATACTAATATGATTATGCAAATATAGGATGGGTCAGAAATTGTTGGATGATTTTAAAAATCAATTACTATTTTTCGTAATGTTTCAAGTTAATTTTAGTCTTAAATAAAATTATTAAATTCTAGTAACTTTTGCTCCATTTTGTACTCTTGTAAATATAATTGAATTTCCTATATTATATAATAAGTTATGCTAATATGAATAATTATACAAGTAGTATAATTATATTAAAATAAGTTATACTGTAACATATTGTATAAGTATTATAAGTTCTATAGCTACTAATATAGGTAGTAATAAATATTATCAAGAGTATTATATCAGCATAAGTTATATTTTTTTCTAATATAATTATACTGCTATATAATAATAATACTACTAATATAATTATTACTAATTATTATACTGCTTGTATACTATTACTATTACTACTACTACTATTATTATTATTATTATTATTACTACTATAAGTATATTAATTTTATATAATTATATTAGAATATAAATATCTATTAATTTATTTATTCTTAAAGTCGTATTTTCTTTTTTTGCAAAAGTTTCGTATTTTTTTTAAATTATTTCAACTATTCTAATTTTTATTTACATTTCTTTATTCTTATTAATATCATCTTTCTCTCTCTCTCTCTCTCTCTCTCTCCTCTCTTCATGCATTTCGAAAGTTTGTATTATTTTTGTATGTGAGGGCTTCGTCTCTCTCGACCGAGGACGATTATTTTGAATAGGAAATCGTGTTCAACGACTCAAATTACTTTCTCAGATGTCTCTTTCGTTTCGGCACGGTTCCGACATGGCTAATCGATGGAATGAATAGCGATTAGTGTCACGGGCTCAATGACCCCTAGGAAGAGGATGAGAAAAAGAAAAAAAGAAAGAAAGAAAGAAAGAAAAAAAGAAAGAAAGATTCGTCGAGGAAAAGATGAGAAAAGGAAGAAAGTTATGCGAATGTTATTTTCAAGGTACCCTTAGGGTATAACTTGTCTTATTGACCTTTCATTATCTCCTCTCTCAATTTGGGATAAGTTATCGTTCTTATTGATTTTAGAAACTAACTTCTCGACTGGTTGAAATAATATAATAACCATTGTGCGATAAACTTAAAGTATATAATTGTGTAATTTGAATGTGCTATTGTGTTTATAGGAAATGTCAAAAGTTGTAAGTTAAATTTTAACATAATTCGATAATGATGGATATTATTAAGTTGTCCGAAAAATTCGTGCCATTTCTTCGCTCGTTATGTATATAATATATATGCATACATACACACACACACACACACGCGTCAAAACGTGTATGAGGATATTAAAAACGTATTAGTTTTGTATGTAGAGGGATTGGACGAAATAATGAATAAGCAATGTTTTCATTATTTATTCTAAATCTCTGTATATCTATCATATTCGAAGAAAATGGATTACAAAATACTTGTGTCATAAGCAAATAAAGTCATAAAGTCAAAATCAATTATTGCCAAGCATTTTTTACGTATTAAAATCTACTTTCAGAAAGGGTCCATTAAATGTGATTATTACACGTACGTTCTATACTTAAGTAATAAATACGCATGGTGTTGGATGAAATAATGAAGACAGAATATTTCTTTTATTTTGTCTAACCCGTGTACATTTAAAAATTCGTGCAAATCAATCATATTTTTATAAACTTAATTTTTATTACCATATATTTATCAATATATTAGTTTCGATATTATCACCCATTGACGATGAACAACAATCGGCACAAACTTTCGAGACAACGAAATTTAAATTTAAAGAAATTCAATCGTTTTTGGTGAAAGCGAGTATAATATCGTAATAATGATATTTACTTTTAAATCATTCTCGCTACGAGCATTCTAACTTTAAATCAAGCGAAGCATTAAGGAGAGTCTCTCTTCCTACGAACGAATCAGAAGGAATTAAAGTTATTTAACTCAAGAATTTATATACATATCTATCTATCTATCTATATCTATCTATCTATCTATCTATCTATCTACCTATCTATCTGTCTATCTCTATATACATATATAGGTATATATACTTATGTATGAAAACGTA
Organism: Vespula vulgaris; assembly: GCF_905475345.1. Classification (NCBI taxonomy): domain Eukaryota; kingdom Metazoa; phylum Arthropoda; class Insecta; order Hymenoptera; family Vespidae; genus Vespula; species Vespula vulgaris. Next base: position 6,232,885 of record NC_066587.1, on the reverse strand, counting down.
GATATCTAATGTGTTACGAGTTGAAAAGTATTAAATCGTAGTAGGAATTTAACGAACGAAAGTGGGATAAATTATCCCAAGCATTATCGCTTATTATCCTTACAAACGGTGCAAAACGTAGAGAGAGAGAAAGAGAGAGAGAGAGAGAGAGAGAGAGAGAGAGAGAGAGAGAGAGAGAGAGAGAGAGAGAGAGAGATGGCTGAACGAAGTAAACGATCGTAGCTCGAGATACTCGTATCGCACATAGAAATACAATTCATGCAACAACTTCGTGCAATGTATTTTTCTATGTTTCTTCCTTTTTTTCTCTCTTTTCTTTTTCTTTTTTTTTCTTTCTTTTTTTTCTTCCTTTTGTTTCATTCTTGTAAATCTACGTAATTCAAACATAGGTTCTCTCATTGCTCTTGTTCAACGTACCGAGTGCATTTCGATCGATCTATCTATCTACACTTGCGAGCAATTAAAACGGATTAGAAAGATAAATGGTATATGAAAACATCGATACAAATGTTTCTCTTTATATATATATATACATGTTTTGTGTGTCTTTGTATTTCTCTCTATGTGTGCGTGTTACGTGTATACAATAATTACTCCTCGAATGAATTCGCTAGTAATTTCTTAGCTCGCTTTTCGAAAGTTATCGAAGATAAACGAAAATAAACGATCGAGTGATGGATTAGCAATGAATTCGACTTTACAAACGATGTTAGATACATCATCATTAATTCGAACTCTAGAAGACGATTAATTTTCGCGTAAACCTGACGTCCGGAGTGTCTCGCTTAAATGGATCTTTATTTTTATTTATTTATTTTTATTTTTATTTTTTATTTTCTATTTTCCTTTCTTTCCTTTTGATTTTATTTTTTACGAAATAAACGATCAAGTCGTTAAAAAAGAATTCGATGATTTTTTAAATCGTTTCTAAGCGTACAACGTAATCCTTTCGACGCGATATCGGGTACTTCGAAGGTCTGTTTATTTTCTAATGAAAAAGATTGATAGATAGATCGATAGATGGAAAGAGAGAGACAGAGAGAGGGAGAGAGAGAGAATGAGAGAGAGAGAATGAGAGAAGGGATGAGGGGAGGGCCGATGACTCGAGAACGAGTAGAAAGAGAAAAGAAAAAAAAAACAACCGTTATACATATAGTCATGCGTATACACGAAGGTTACACACGCGTAGGAGATCGTTATATAATTTCATTCATAGGTACGTCCTCGGTAGAGGGCTAGGTCACTCATTCATCTTGACATTTTCTCTTTTAATGTCAGACGAACGCTCCCCGATTCCATTCTTAGGCTTGATCCCGATCAATGAGTTCATTTATCTGTAAGGCATAAGAACTCATGTGGGTGAAGATAATAATCGTAGCAAATAATCTTTTGATTCGTTACAAGTAGATGTATATGTATAAAAAAAAAAAAGGGAAATTAAATTGAACAGAATTTCTGTGATATTTAATATCTGTGATATTTCAAAAAAGTCATTTGTATAAATGATTTAATTCGTAGAGAATGAGAATTTTTTTTTTTTTTGTTATTTATATTGGACATTATCATATTTATTGATCATGGCAAATAGTTTCATAGGAAAGAATTGTAGAAATGAAAAGAAAAAGAAGAAAAAAAAACTAATTAATTCGAATGGAATTATTTATTTAGTAGAAGACTTTAAAAAGTCATTTATATGTATGTATAAATGTTTTAATTTGCAGAGGATTGAATTATGTTTTATTTCTTTTATTTACATTCGTAACTATCATGTTTATTGATTCGTAAAATTGTAAAAAAGAGAAGAACGAAATATTGATATCTAATAAATTTCTTAACGAATAATCTTGTTTACACAGAATGAATTTTTCGTTTTATTCTTTTTTTATTTAATTTATTTTATTATTTCTACTTGTAATTGTCACGTTTATTGATCGCGTAAAAGAGTTCGATTCAAGAGAAGTATAAAACTAAAAGGAATTTAATATTTATAATTAGATTTTAACAAATAATTTATAAATATGATTTAGAGAAGACATTTGAAGAGAAATTCATTTACAATCTATTTATTTGATTTTCTTTTAGACACTTATTTATAATTGGAATTTTTATTATATTTAACTGTATAAAAAAAAAATTCAAAAAGAAACAGAGAGAGAGAGAGAGAGAAAGAGAGAGAGAGACGAAGAGATTAATATATTAAATATATTTAGTAATCGATCTTCTCGAATGGACCGTTCTTAAATTCGAGTTTCGAGTTTCGTTCGATTCATATGCATGGGGTTATCGAAAGTAGTGAAAGCTGAAGAGAATCGATTCTCTCGTAGTTTGCATCCTCACATGACACGTTCCTAACAATAAGTGTAAACATAATACGATTAAATTATGGTAATTTGAATGCTCGCAAGTATCTCGAGCGTAACAAAACCAGTGTTTCACGCCTATGGAAGAAACGTCAGACGGAGAAAGGATCATTGTTTCCGTGATTACGAATTTTCATTTTATCTACGATCTCTCTTATTTTCTAATGTTACTCGAAAGTAGAAGGTGTTAACGAACGTTGCCTCGAATCGATATTGATATACATATGTATATATGTGTATATATATGTGTGTGTGTATATGTACATGTACGTGTGTATATATATGTAATGTACGTATGTACATTCGTAAAATTTTATTACCGTCTCTTTTATTTTATTTTCTCTCTTTCTCCGACTCTTTCTATTCTCTATCTCTATCTCTTTCTTTTTATATTTTTATATTTGATAATATAATAACGAGGACAGTTTACATATCTATTTATAAAGGGACCTGTAAAAAAATGAAATGAAACGAAATTAAACGAACAATTATCTCGTTAAATCTTATTTCGATGTAGTATCTTGTTATACCGTTTCTAAAATCGTCGTCCATACCTAATGAGGCGATTTATAATTTCGGTAGTTAAAAAATGATCCGTTATACAGTTACGAAGATGAGCGATAAAAACTTTCTGCTCCGTCCACTTATTTATAGTGTGCGTGTGTGTGTATGTGTATATGCGTGCATGTGTGACATCTTTGTAGGAAAGAGAATAGCTTCGTCTTGTAGCTTTATAAGTGAAACTTATTTCTTTTTTTATTTCTTTTTTTATTCTTTTCTTTCGAGATCCTTCGAGATTGCTTTTTACAAGAGTCACACACCCAATTAGGTAACGAGTGTATGGTTCCGGAGATGAGTAGGCATGCTTTATACATGATTTATGTAAATAATGAAAAGAAAAAGAAAAAAAGAAAGAAAGATAGATAGAGAAAAAGAGAGAGAGAGAGAGAGAGTGTAAACGATGAACAGAGACGATGAGTCAGAAGTAAGTAGGAAAAAAAGAAAGAAAAAAAGAGAAAGAATGCAAATTAAGAGACATTATGCACATACAATTTCGTGAATTTCATATACATGAAACTTCTCCATGAGTGGCGCCATGCTCGAATATAATGATCAAGATCTTCTCTTTTTTTTCTCTCTTTCTCTCTTTTTCTAGAAAATATCGTCGAAACAATTTGTAAAATTTACAGTTGCTTGGTGATCTCTCTTCACTGAATTTCCACCGGTTATCGTTATGTACTCAAAAGAAGAGGAGAATTGACGAGCTGGTGGCATCGTTAAATTTGCGCAATGGATTTTTGTAGGAGGTTTTGCTCGTACTATACATATGTATATACATACATACATACATATTCATACACACACACATATGTATATATATATATATATATATATATATATATATAATATGTCTGCAATTATCCTGTTTCTTTTCACTTCAACGACAATGACGATGACGATGACGATGACTATGACGACGACGACAAAGATGACGATGATGACGATAAAGACGATAAAAAAGACGAAGAAGACGAAGACGAAGATAAAGACGAAGACGAAGACGTAGACGAAAATGACCACGACACGATGGCGAAGGCCGACACGCAACGCCATTACAAGATGATCGGTTCGCGTTGCAGCCGCTCGTTACGAGATCGAATCGGTATACTTTGCCGAAATTTTGCCCTCGGGCTAAACGAGACTGCTTTAGCCTCTCCAAATTGCAAGATTTCGCGTTTCCCTTTCGGTGTTACCAACAGTATGTCTCTATATGCATAAATATATATATCTGTACTGGCTATTATTTGTTATCTTTCAAATTTAGTATCTAATTATGATCTATTCTGAATATGATATATATATATATATATATATATATATATATATATTATATATATCAATACTAATAAATATGACATCGTTTTAATATTATCATTGTTTAATACTTTAATGGAATGTATTCGTGAAAATAATTATTTCATTTCTTTCTCATTTTTTTATTTTGTCAAATTGATTTATTCCTCTGAGCGATATTTCTATATTTGATTAATATCAGTAGTGAGAAATATTATAGAATTTTGTCGCTTTTATTATCGTTTATTATGATAATGGAATGTATTTATAAAAAGAATAATCGGCTCAATTTTTTTTTTATTTTGTGGAATTCATTTATTTCTCTGATTTAGATCTATGTATCATTAATATCAGTGGTAGAAAATATCACTGTATTTTATAATCATTTAATATGATAATATTACGCATTGAATGAAAAATAGAATATATCGATGAGAAATAATTATTTCATTTTTATTACGTTTTAATTTATCTATTTATTTTATTAAAGCTTAATCTATTTAAACATCATTGGTATATAAAGTGCGTTTAGAAAAAATAAATATTACATGCATTAATGTTACTTTTATTTCTTTTTTCTTTTCTTTCTCAAATATTATCGAAATGAGTTAATCAGTATAGATCAAGAAGCTCTTACGTTAGACTAGGTATTGCATCGTAATCACTACATTCGCTTTCTTTGATCCTGTTGATCTTCTTTGAGCATCGAAGGTACCAATTAAATTATTCGTCGATAGATTGGAGAAAATATCGTGGGTGAATTATCGAACTTATCCTAGCTGCGATTATGTAGTACGTTACTTAACCAAATGGTACAATATCTTTGACTAATATCAAATGAATAGGATAACTAAAAATTTCATGATATCTGAAACATTCGTTTATCTACCTTGAGAACGTTCAAACGATAATAAAAGGTACAAGATAAACAAGCAATAAAAAAAAGAATTGGAGGATAAAATTTAACGACGTAATTAAAAACATTCTTTTTCGAGCTTTCAATCGATCTATTAACGAATCCATTTATCGAGAAACCAGAAGTTACAAATGACTATTAATTAGTATCTACATATGTGTGTATACAAATCTATATATATGTATATATACGAGTATGTATTTAAAAAGGATCAACCGGAAGATGTAGAAAGATGTACTAAGAACTAATTCGATGTTAGAAATAGAAATAATCGTGGGATAAGTGAATATATGTATATCGTGTCGTAAGTGACATTTGAGGTAAGTGATTCGACACGATCGGTGACAGTAGTGGTATCGACGTGACGCGTATTTACGCTTCTTAAGCGTGATTTATTGCAACCTTTCGTAGACAGGAATCGTACGGGTGACTCGTAGAAAGGAACGATCGATGCTCGAGCATTATTCGACCAACGTGTTAATGCTCCGCTTTCGACTCGAAAATGTTCCACGCAACTATTAGATACTTTATCGTTCTAATACTATTTATATTAGTGTACTGTATGTGTGTGAGTATACGCGTGTATATGTATTTACGCGTGTTCGTGTATTAGTAGTACGTATGTACGTTCGTGTGCATATACGTGTTAGTTGCTCACGCTCGCGCGAGTTTGAAAAATGGAAATTCTCCTGGGCGAAAGGAAGCTCGAAAAAAATATCGCTCAAAGACCGGTTCTCGATCCAGGTCTCCCTCTCTTTGATCACTCCGGCCATTCGTTCACTGAGTTCGTTGCGCCTTATGCGAGTCCGCTGAGATCGCCGAGAGAGTATATCGATGCTCGAAGATTAGAGACAGAAAGAGAAAAAGAGAGAGAGAGAGAGAGAGAGACTTAATCGTAATTCGCCGACTTGACCTCCTCGCGATAAGAAAGGGAGAGAGAAAGAGAGAGGAATGGTGGCACGAACAATTCCAAATTGTAATATCCCTTAGCCATTTATAAGAATGAGATTAATCTTCTATTAGATCAAGTTAATATACAAAGGGATAACTCTAGCGATTTTTATTGTAATTATTATTATTATTATTGTGTAGTATTATTATTACTACTTTAATATTTTATAGTATTTCTCTCTCTCTCTCTCTCTCTCTCTCTCTCTTTCTTTCTTTCTCTTTTTAAAATAAAAATGTTACTGTTTCTAGAGTGAGATTGATCTTCTATTAGATCAAGTTAATATACAAAGGGATAACTCTCGCGATTCTTATTACAAGAAATATTTTATGCTATTTCTCTTTATCTCTCTCTCTCTCTCTCTCTCTTTCTTTTTCATTCTGTTCTTAAAATAAAAATAAATACAAATATCACTATTTCTAAATTGATATCGATCTTACAATCAGGTTAACATACAAAAGTATTGTAAGATGTTTGTCATTATTCGTTATTAGAAAGAATAAGTATACAAATGTCTCTAGAATAAGATCAATTGGAAGATAATTTTTCTTTTCCATTTTCCTTTTTTTACAACGAAAAAATAGAAAAATATTCTTACAGTGATATAATGTTGATATATAAGGGGAAACTCGATGCTTATTATCATTTTTAGTATTATTATCTAGTATTAGTATTAGGCATTATGTCGGATATATACACCACTTTGCATTTACAATTTAAATGACCCTCTCAAGCGTCACGCTATTCCATGTAGGTTTCTAAAAGTACTGCGGACGATATATATATATATATATATATATATATATATATATATATATATATATATATAAAGAAAGAGAGATATTTCCATAATCAAGGCTATTCTTGAACTTGAAATATTTCTGTTACATAAAATCTCACGTACTAAAGCTTAAATCATCATCAACGATGGAAATAGACGTGGCGATCATTAATCGTCAATTAACTTAACGAAATCTCAAGGAAAGTTGTCGCGTGTAGTGTTGTTTCCTGTCGCGGGTTGTATCAGTAGTTACGCGTTCTACCGACTTTCTAACGTTGAAAATAATGATGATAGCTCGTACTAGTATCTACTTCCATTCGTTGCGGTGCAAGAAGCGCATTCAAAGTCACGACGCTTCGTAGTAGTAAGTAACAACGTTTGCAAATAATTTCACCCGGTGGGATTATGCAAAGCGCGTCGTTAGTTCGATTCGCATTCTTTTTCTTCGTTCGTGTTTCTTTTTCTAGTTGAATATTCCTTTGAAAAATTTCACTGTTATTTACTTGTGCGTGTTACTAAATAATTTAGATATTTGGCAATAGCAATTGTTGCGTATGTTTACAATTTAATTTTCTTACAGATATTATTATCATTAAATGATGTAATACGATAAATTATCTATTAGATACATTTTCTTATTCTCTCTTTCTCTTTCTCTCTTTTTCTTTTCTTTTTCTTTTTAGTTAGATAATATCAAGATAAATCTATCGACACCGTCTCTCGAATCTCCTTTAATTAAAAACTCATTATTACGTCTGTCCTCTATACTAACGTAAGTCACGAAGTCCACGAAGTTATCGTAAATCAAATAATGCAATAGTCGAGTGTGTTAAATCGTCGTAAAGTACATTACCAGTGCCACGATTCGTTGGGGAAGGTAAGCACATACCTTTTTAAGCGTACAAAAACTACCTTCCATATCTAAACGGACACAGCACACATATGTAGCACGTCCGTTTCCCCATTTCGGAATTCTTTCGGAAATTCTTCGTGGATCTTATGCAATCGTATTGTTACATTCACAATGTTTACTATTTTCCTTGTTTCTTTCTCTCCCTTTTTTCTTTTTTTTTTTTTTTTTTTTTTTAATCATCAACGTGACAACCGTCTTTCCACTGAATTTTCACGATTCCGCGCTTTTTCATCGAATGAAATTGTCGTCCGTTTATCTAACTAACTAGTTAGCTAACATAATTTATCGCATGATTTAGGGAAAGCGAGAAAGAAGAGAGAAGTAAAAAGAAAGGAAGGGAGAAAGATATATAGATATCGATAATATTTTATATATATATATATTATACTCGATAAATTAATCGAGCGTATCGCGGCCACGCGAGTTCGTTGTTCGGTTCGGTCGATTTGTCATACGAGAAAATATATCTTTAACACATTCCATCTTGAGAATGTTCCAAGTGTTATTAAGCGATATTCTTATTTTTCGAAAGCAACAAAATTCGTTCTCGTAACATTTTCAATTCGATAGAAAAAGAGATAGGAGATTATATTCTCTAAGATTCGCAAGAAATTTGTAGCTCTATTTTATCGCCTATTAGGAAATTTCAACGTCGTCGTTTTTGGTTGGCACGAAAAATTACTTGGTCCGTTATAAATTATGTAAGGATTATGGGTGAACGTAATTTCGTTTTACACTATGTCGATATAATCGCTAATAGTTTTTTTTTCTTTTTTCTAACAATTACGAAAGTTCTGCGTCGGCGTTTGATCTACATCGACGCGTTATCGTTCGGTTTAAATATTTTCCTTGAAAAAAAAAAAAAAAATAATTTTTCTTCTCTTTTCTATTTTTTCTAAATTCTATTCATTAACATCGTATCAATCGTCTGTGCGCGTTATTAGGAACACAGGATAATTCATCTTTATATCTGTTTGAATCAATTTTAGAATATTTCTTTTCGTTTATAAATAATATTTACTATTTCAATTTGTTTAGAATAATTGTAAAATTTTACTTTTCACTTGGACGTTAATAAATCTTATATTTCCGTTTGTTCGAAATAACATTTAGAATATTTCTTTTTATCTATACGTAATAATTTTTCCTTTTCATTAGTTTCGAACGAAATGGTGGAATTTTTCTTGATGTTACTTATAAATCAGCTTAAAATATTTTTGTGAGAAAATACATGTTAACGCTTTTTTTTCCTTTTTTTTTTTTTAGATGTTAGATGAAATGTTTACAAGAACATATACGTAAATGTAGGTCAGAAGACCATTACGGTTAAACGAACGTCCGTGTCCTCTATAATCCTTTCGATCTCTCGTTTTGTTTCTATTTTTCTGCGTTTGCTTGCTGCGAATAATTCGCGAGGCCGACTTTATAGTAACTCCGGTTAGCTTTCGATCGAGTATCACGAACGCCGACGCAACTAGCCGCGACGTATATTATCTCTGTCGTCTCTATCGGGACGGAGAAAGAGGAAGGAAACCATTATCGAGTGAAAATATTAGAAAACGCTTTCCTTTGCGGTCGTAATACGTTGGAAGCGTACGATTGGTGGCCGGTTTGCTATCGATCTTCGTCGAACTTGTGATCGAGTTGTGATCGATCGATCGATCGATCGACGAATCGAAATATGTGGTTTCTTCTTTTTTTTTTTTTATAGATATCTCACGTAAGAAACTAATTTTCGTTGAGAAAGTGAATCTAAAAAATTTCAATGCGTTATGTTATGTTAATTAAAAAAAAAAAATTATAAAATAGGAGATAAAAATGTACAACATTTAACGGAGTATAAAAATAAAAAGAGAGAGAGAGAGAGAAGAAAAAAGAGAAAAGAAAAATTTGAAAAATGTCTATAACGATTATCTAACTTTGAACTCTTGAGTATTTGTCTTTGTATCTGATCGATCTAGCCTTCCGGTATATAACGTTTCCAAATGGATATCACGTTAACCATCGGTATTTACTCTTATACTTTATATGATCGATCGATCGCAAAGGAATCCGTATAATTGCTAATTCGGGTATAGGTATGCCTTTAAAGACACGAAAGAAAAGGATTGGACCAAACTTAGGACTCGATTTATTGGGTAAAACAGCTTTAGCTGCGAATTGGATCAGATTCCTTCTTTTTAAAGTAACTCGCGTGCCTATGTCTGCTTGATCTGCATGAGAAATTTTCCCACCTTCTCTCTTATCCTTGTATTTACACGCTCACGAAAATATTTCGACTACGACGATTAGGAATGTAACAAAGTACAGGGTGGACCAAAAGTTTCTACTCGTGATAATTGAAAATCAATTATCTCTACATTTTTTTGAAACTTTTTAGACTAATTCCTTCTTTTTTTTTTATAATTTGAATCGTAAGATTAAAAACTTAGAGACTTTTGATACACCTAGAAAATTTTGATTAACTCTGATAGATACGTTCTGATTCTCTCTCTCTCTCTCTCTCTCTCTCTCTCTCTGTCTCTCTCTCTCAACTTGTCAACTCGATACTTAAACGTTTTAGTCGAGATCATCGTCATCTCGGCACGGTCCATTTTCTACAATAAAAAATGAACTTTGCTTTCGAAAGCGAAATGAATGAGGACGATCCACGATAACTTGTAGGTTTCTACGCAAAACCAGTCTTTTACTCGATGGATAAACCGCGACTCGGGGACGCGCTTTCACCTTTTTCAAACTCAAAATTAGCTCAGGGATATAATATATTTCCTATAAATGAAATATTACTTCCGTAAAGTTTATAGGATGTTAATGGAACGCTTTTATTAATACGTGATACCTAATGTATTTCGCCGATTCACGTAATATTAAGAAACATTTTTTTTTCTTTTTTCTTTTTTTACATCATACATATACTTTATCCAAATATACACAGTGCGTGCGTATGTTTTATTTTTGTATTTACAAGGAACGTAATGATAGTGCAATTTGCGAAGGTCATAGTAGGAATCGAAAAGATACGAACGAAAGAAAGGAGTCACATGGGACACGGTCCTTTTATCAGACATATAATTTATCTGAGTAAATCGAAAGATGGCTCGTTCTGGATACGTCGTTAGATGAGAATTATAAACGAAGTATAAAACAATGAGAGAAACGTATTAAGGTCGGTCTCGATCATTACTTCTTCGTTTCTACAATTTGACGATAAACTTGAAGGTGGGAGAGGTGGAAAGAGGAATATGAAGAAAAAAAAAAGAAGAAGAAAAAGAAAAAAAAACTGACAAGGAGATAATTAATTTTCTCTTTGAGTGATTTATTACATTAAATCGATTCGAATTTATTGATATTATTATTATCATTATTATTATTATTTCTATTATTATTAATTCTTTTTGTTTTTATTATTATTATCATTATCATCATTATTATTATTATTATAAGCGAAGGAAACGAAAATTGCATCGAGTTCTTACAAATCGAGGGCACACGCTCCTTTCTAACAGACTCTTATAAGCAACATGCGTTGCTGTTACTGTTGCTGTTTCTGTTGGATGGTTATCGTCGAATCTTGCGTCAGAGATAAATAGCAATTACGTTGGTATCTCGTGTCAGGTTTCACGTCTTACAATATGATTTGTATGAACGCATCGTTTAAGTAAAGTTCATTCCTTTCGACGTTGTTGTATGAAATCATAGAAACGAATGTTCTTCAAAAATTTGGACGTTTTTTTAATTTTCTCGTCGACTTTTCCATCGACTCTCTTTCTCTCTCTCTCTCTCTCCCTCTCTCTTACCCACAGACAATCACACATACGTATATATATACAAATCGAAAATATCATCTATATAAAGAAAGATAGATATTATATAATCGTGTAATTGTCATATAAATAAAACACGGGATACATACGTATGCGTATAATAAGATTTGTAGCCGATCAAAGTAAGCGGATCGACGTGACATGTGCCGTGTGCGGCGGCACATGCGAGGTCGTGCCTCGAAGAAATCGATGTAAAAAGCGAAGGGAGAAGGCGAACTCGAGGACGAAGGGAAGTAGACACACACGAAGTCGTTTTGCGCGTTGCACCCGCGCGTGCACTTTCACCAATCGGGCACCTCACCGATATTCGTATATACATTCTCTCTGTATCGTTTCTATTTGCCATGTATCGCTCTCTCTCTCTCTCTCTCTCTCTCTTTACCTTTCTCTCTTTCTCTCTCTTTCTCTCTGTTTGCGAGGGCAAAGCACTATTAACCATGTCGTTTAGAAGCTTTCGTACATATAATCGAATTGTGCTGTTGTATACGTAATGAAATTTTCAACGATTCTAATCTCTGAGGAAACATGACTTTTAATACTATTACCTCTTTAGATACACCGTTCTAAGTATCGTACTGATTACAAAAAGAAAAGAAAAGAAAAGAAGAGAAAAAAAACAGAGAAATGATCGAACGTGTCACGCAGTCTTACGTTGCGATTTATCGAAGGACGAAGACGGATAACGCATCGAATTCTATTAGTATGCTGTATATATCGTATACGTCTATTTATTCGTTCTTAACAAACGTCAAGAAAGAAAGGGAAAGAACCGCAAACACACCCCACGTTTTGCGGTAATATCGTTTTATATATCTTTCTCGTGTTACGTCCATGAATACGATTGTACATGTATGCGTACGTACACACGTACATATAGTGTGGTACGTGTACGCGTATTTGATGTATATAATGCACGCATATATAACTATTCTGAAGGTGATCTTTTATTTTCTTCTTGATTATAACTGTTCCACGTGGCAAACGTATAGAGGTAACGATTATACCAACGGCTGGTTAGAAATAAAGGATAAAAATTAAATAGGACGTGGACATATAGAAAAGAATGATAAGTATACACGTTTAAGTATAACATTTCATTTCCATTCGCTACTCTCCGATGAGCTATTTTCACTCAACGTTTCTATATAGTATGTTAACACGATAAGAAATTATTTACCTTCTATTATAAATTCTATATAGAAAGATGCGTGGGTTTAGTGTTTGAACGTATCGGTATTATACATGGTTTACTTCTCCATAGCTCTCTCGACCTACTCTTTTTGCATGCATATATATATATATATATATATATATATATATATATATATATTAACGATTGTATATATAAATATATCCAATCGTTAATGTCCACATTGATTTTGCCCAAGTTGATTTAAATTTCCCGCTTATTATTAGATATAGATTACTATCACGTGGGACAGAGATTCGACATAAGAATGGTTGTCGTGAAAAATTGCGGGAAAATTCGAATTTGGTATAATTCGTTTTCAGGACCTTTCTTATTATAACATACGTAACGTTTGACGCATACACGCGTATATATGACGCGTATATAGGAGACCGGATTGTCCGGAGGACAGGTTGCGATTATGTAAGAACCGCTTTTACGGCTCCTTGCGCTCTCCGGCAAGAGAACGAAAGTACTTGTGCGAACGTGATCTACGTGTTGGAGAAAGGGACGATTCACGGAATCGAGTACGATATATCGAGAGCTCGCGTATGCCTCCTCCACCACCATTACCATCACCATCACCATCACCATCACCATCACCACCATCATCATCACCATTACTACCATCGTCTACTCTTTTCTCGATCATGCTCCTTCCTCTCTTCCTCCTTCTCCTCTTTTAACTCCTCCTTTTCATTTCTTCTTCTTCTTCTTACGTCCTTCGTATCTTTATAATTTATATAAGGCAACCGGTAAGAACGGGAAATGTCGATTTTTAACTCGATGCTTGCTTTTGTCGTGGCCCGACTATTATATGACAACAACCGCATAGCATACTTTAAGGAGAGAATAAAAAGTACGACCGACTTCCGACGCTGTTTACAGTTTCAAGGATAAAAACTGTCGTTGTCGCTTTGTGGTTCAGTAACGTCAGAGAATTATGTCATTTCACAAAGCGAAATTATATTATACAGGTGGTACGAAACTGAACCATTGAGAGAAAAAGAAAAAAAAGAGAGAGAAAGAGAGAGAAAGATATTCATTCGTGGGCGGCTTTTGTCGATTCGTAATGATCGATCGAAGTTGCTGTTAAATGGGTCGCGTGGCTCGTATTATATTTTTCTTTTTCTCTTTCTTTTTCGTTTTAGTTTCATTCGTCGTATCGTACTCTTATGTTAGTAAGACTTTAAACCAATGGATGAAGAAATTCGGAGATGAAAAGATCGAGACACGATGCTTCTGGCGATCGTCGATCTCCGGAGTCCCTCGGCAAGGTAACGTTGAAATAGGGAGAACGTGTAATATGCATACATACATACATATATATATATATATATATATATATATATATATATGGATATGTATGTATGTTATATAGTGTATAATGTATACTTTGCGAAGGCTTCGAATCCGTCAGTCGATTACGATAGCCTTCGATGTTGTATATACACTAATGTCGCCTTTCTCATTCGTTCTTCTTAAAGCTTGCTAAAGGATAAAAGCTGCCGCCGCATTGATACAATGATACCGAGTTCATTCTAGTTCATTAGAACGAAGTGACGTATTGAAATCAATTAATCTTATCGAGAAGTATTTATATATCCATCTCCTTAAAACTGTAGTTTGTTCTTACGAAATATCGATCTTACGAACGATCGATTTCGATTAATTATCAACGAAGCTTGAGTGAAATTATTTACATTCATTAAATATGGAACGTTTTTCATTCTTATCTAATACAAGTTTAGAAATTTCTACTTTTAATCGAATTTCTAATTTAAATCGACTCTCTATATCTTTCTCTTTCTTTCTTTCTCTTTCTTTATAGATACGTCGATCGTTTAGTATTTAAAAAAATTAGTTAGATTGTTGCTAATTAGTTACTTTATAGTTTGCATTCGACATTAACGAGATTCATGGTACATCTTACATAACACTCTCCTCTAACATTCGATGTATTTCTTTTTTTTGTGACTTTTACCACGATGCAATATCGGATATTGACTTTCGACGCATCAAATGTCATAGCTTCTACATTTCTTATATCTTTTTTATTTGTCTGTCTGTCTGTTTGTCTGTCTGTCTGTCTCTCTCTCTCTTTCTCTTTCTCTCTTTCTCTATCTATCTATCTTTCTTTTTCTATCTCTTCTAATTGGTTTTAAAAGGAAATCCAATTTGCGATTACGCATCGGTAGAATTAGATTGGAGGATACTTCTTATCGATAATTTCTCTGCGATTGCACGTCGTTTTAACTGTGCCGATAAATTAAAGGTCGCGCGAGAAAGTGACCGATGAAGAAGAAGAAGAAGAAAAAAGAAAAGAAAAATTACTAAATCGAGTTACTTGCCACTATATTAAATGATACGCGAACTTTCCGTAATTCGTATTGCGTACGTATAACTGCCCGTAACTTATAAGCTTTTACATTAGATCCAAATATTGCGAAGTAGGAAAACGTTTGCTTGCTCTTTCGCATTAAATTGGAAATTAATTTAACGATTTAATGATTTAACAAACTCTCGGTTACCTCGATTGGAACATATCTAAATGGTGCGAGATTTATACTTTGAGCAAATAAATAACTGAAATGAAAATGTAATAAGAAGAAAAGGAGATGAAAATAAACCTTCGTAGAAAAATAAAATTAAGAAAAAAAAAGAAAAAGAAGAGATAAGACTCGAAAGAAGGTTTCCTTTTCTTCTTATGTAATTATTTTAATATGTTTGTTCCTTTGAATATTTTCTATTTGTTTTTTTTTTCTTTTTATTTATTTTTTTTCTTCATATCATTAACGCATTGACCGTCAAATTAATTTTGCACGAGTCAATGTTTACTTCTCAAAGTTCACAACTTTTTTCGTATACTTTTCATACTTTCATCTTTATATAACTTTTTATATATTTAGAAAAGATATAAAAGAATTTATTGTCATAATTATACTTTAGAAAGTAAAACTATAGTTTTAAAACTAGGACGATATACCAGACGCGTCAAAAAAATGACGAATATTAAATTTCTTCTTTCACAATTGCCGATATCATAATTGTCAGAATAATACCAACTAAAAACCTATCTTTTCGTTAATTTACTATTTTTTAAATCGAACAAACTATAAAAAATATACATATATATATTTCTTTCAATTAAATATCTATCAAATTGACAAACGTGCTAATGATAAATCGCATTTAAATTCTAACGTTCTAAAATATTACGTATAACGTATTAGAAATTTTTAAGAAGAAAAAAAAAAGCAAAAAAGAAAAAAGAAAAAAAATACATTCGAAACGTGAAAGTTCGGATAAAATTGTGCGTCGATCGTCGTTGAGAATCTGCATTATGATAAATTCACTGTATTAAGGAAGAATCGAAATAAACGAGAAGGAAGACAGACAGATAGACAGATAGACAGACAAATAAACGGGCTATGATCTATCGTGTTAGATCGATGGGGCGCGGTATGAAAAGTTAATGTCATTGACATTTGGTGCGTGCCAAGTTACAACAGCAACGACGAGTTCGGTACACGCGTGGCGCGCGTTAAACGTTTCATAATCGAAGGCACAGACCGTTGAGACCTACCATACGGTTATAGGCCATTTACATAACGAGAGGTATGGCTATCTCTTCCAGCCGATCGTATATTTTTCTTTCTTTCTTTCTTTCTTTCTTTCTTTCTTTCATTCTTTCTTTCTTTCTCTCTTACTTGCTTGCTTTCTTTCTCACTTTTTTATTTTCTTGCTTTCTTGCTTGCTTTCTTGCTTGCTTTCTTTCTTACTTGCTTGCTTGCTTTCTTTCTTACTTGCTTGCTTGCTTGCTTTCTTTCTTTCTTGCTTTCTTTCTTTCTTTCTTTCACGCGTGATCGAGGCAAAGATGCAAGAGAGGAACTGGAAATAAATTATTGCGAGGTGTTCGTTCTCCCTCTTCTCCTTATTCCTCCTCAACCGAGTGAGTGAGTGAGTCTTCGGTTCGAGTCGAACATGATTTTGACAAATAAGGGCGAACTTGAATTATGACGTCCTTTTCAGTCACACTGTATCTCTTAAGTACGTCTCTCTTTAAGTGTAGGTACATATATTTATGTAAGTATGTATATATACATGCGTGTGTGTGCGTGTGTGTGTCTTCTTTTCTCGTATAGGTATAAGAATAATTCTTATTGATTTCGTATCGATCGATATTACGTTTTTTTTATATTATTCGCATTATTCGTTTAACAAGATTTTTCTTTTCTTTAATTTTAATAATATAATAATAAATAACGAAGGAAGAATGTTATACGAACGTTTCGTTAAAATATGTTCTTTTCGATCACATCGTATCTCTTAAGTAAGTAAGTAAGTAAGTTTCTTTAAGTGCAGGTACATATCATATTTATATATTTGTCTCCTTTTCATATAGATACGAGATTAATTATTATTGATTTGTATCGATCGATATTACGTTTTTTATATTATTCATTTAATAAGATTTTTATATTTTAAAATAGTATGGATAATGAAGGATGATATGAACGTTTCGTTAAAATCGTTTCGATTATATTACCTGTCTCGAACTATAAAATATTATATATATATATATATATATATACCGTTACGTTACGTCTCAGAGGATAATGATTTTATTCCCACGACATCGAGTGGCAGTGACCAGGCAGGCGTATGCGTGGAAAGGTAACACGGCCTCCTTAAAATCGAGTCCTCTCTTACATAATAGTAATTAAACGCTTATTATTTAATTCTCGTGTTACGAGATATCGAGAAGCCAGTAAGGTATTCTCGTAAAATCGAAACGTTACGTTCTCCGTCAACTCGTTATTCGTTTCATGAATATATCGATACATATGTAAGTCGGCCTACATAGGCGTATTTATTTATTGTATCTACCTATCTCACCTACATATAGGATTAGAAAAATCTTGATAAAAAGATAAATAGAGAAAGATGGTGTGTCTATCGCAAAACGATATAAAACACGAAGTCAGAATATTTTGCAACGTCGAGTACGTGGATAAATATATTTATGTGTGTGTGTGTGTGTGTGTGCACATATTCGTCTTGGATCGTGACGTTCGATCGAGGAATCTCGATCGATATATTGCATCCTCGTCGATCCTCGATCCTCGATCCTCTTCACGATCTTCCTCTACTCGAACACGTGTTTTCTTTTTCTCTTCTCTTTTCTTTTCTTTTCTTTTCTTTTTTTTCGTTTTGAACTCCCGCACGAAGTACATTGTTATAACCCAAGCATATACTTTCGTGTCACGGCGAGATCCTATTATTTATACATTGACCACGAAACCACCCATTCACCCCGTCCGTTACACGCAGAATACCGCATACTGTGTATTGTGGTTTTGTATGATTCACGAAGCTGCGGTTACAGCTTTATAGGGACAAGGTATCTCGGAGTTGTATTTGGAACGTTATTTTTATTTTATTTTATTTTATTTATTTATTTATTTTTTTTTGAACACATTCAAACTCAAACCAAATCATTACGACTTATACATACAATTTTATTCATTTTTAGTTTTTATCTTTTTTCTCCTTTCTCTTTTTTTTTCTCTTTTAATCAAATTATTCTCAAGTCAGCAGACTATCGATAATTCGCTAATTATATCGTTTTCGAAGCGTTTTTTTTCTCTTTTTTGGAGAAATGAATCCAACCGATCGTTACAACTTATACATTGAGTACAATCTTACTTTCATTCTTAATTTGGAATGTTTTCTTTTTCTTTTTCCTTTTTTATTAGACTATTATCAAGTCAATAAAGGATCGATAATCCTCTAATTGAATTAATCTTGAAAAGCGAAGAATTAGAGATCGAAAACTATGTTTAGACAATGCAATATTGCATTTGCAATGATATCTACCGCCGGCGGATAATAAACGTCGAACTTTTACTTCCTGCACCGGGCACGAAATTTATGGACGTCGCAATAATACAATACGGTCATGAACGTACTGTATCTACACATGCTAAAGGTACCTCCATACGTGTATACTTTCTCGTTTGAACGGCAAAGGCAAAACGAAGTAATGCACATTCGAATTGCATTTTGTAGTAGGTGTTCGTTTGTCGGTAGATAGTAGTATACATGTACGACGGAGAGGTCAGTTTCTATGCTTGGACATTCGGATAACTCGTTCATTCCAATAGCAATATAAATACTTTAGTTTTCAGACTTTATTTGTAGTATCATAACTACTTCTTTTTTCTTTTTTCTTCTTCATATATATATATAGTATAATTTTATTGCCATATAGAGATACACGCACGTATGAGTTTTCATCATTTTGGAAGTCATGTATAATTTGTTTTCTATCAATGTTCGATCTCCTTCTTTTTTTCTCTTTCTCTTCGATCGTTACGTCAGTTCATCGTCTTAATAAGAATTTCTAAGACGTTCTGCGCGAACGATTGCACGAAACTTCCGCATCTTTCTAACGAGGAAGGAGAAGAAGAGGAAAGAGCAATATAAAATCTCTCTGAGTTTCAAAATTGAATTCCTCTTAGAAATATAAGTATATCACATATGTGTATACTTATAACGTATCGTAACATAAATGTAATGCTTCTGAATTAAAAGACGAACGGTGAGAGGTATAACTATAAAGAAAGGGAATTTATTAATATCGTACAGCAACGAGCTCTGATTGGTTTTTAATATAAAACGTTGTTCTACATAAAGCACGTTCCACTTGCGTGTAATACGAGAATTATCGAAGATATAGACACTTAGTGCTCGATGAAATTCCTTCGTTGACTTTCAAGGACAATCGTATGTTGTAGAAATGATTAAGATAACTATATCGATCAGAAGAGAGAAAGAGAGAGAGAGAGAAATGACAAAAGTGAGCGGCCTTTTCTGTGTAACATATTTACTTGCGTTTTCTGTCCTTCGTGCAGAGTCGGTCCGTCTGTCGTTGTATATATATATATATTATATATATATAGATATATATATTTTTAATTTATATATTATATATATGAATAAAAAATTTTTTTACACGTCGTTCAGTCGAATCTTAAAAAAATTATTCTGTTGTATAGACCATGTGTTCCAGTTTTACTCTTTACTCTGTATAAACATACACTCACATATATACATATGAACGCATATATACATACATACATATATATGTATGTATATATGTATATATATTAAATATTCTTTTTTTCACGGATAGTTGACCCTATCTTTGCGAAGATACGAAACAGTCTCGTTACACGCGATCTCTTTCACGTACGTGGAAACCTTCATTCGTGAACAAACATTGATTATTTTAATTAAATACTTATTTAGATAATTCTATATATAAAACACATAAAAAATATTCATTCAGACTTCACGATCATTCACAACGAATTTCTTCTCGATTGACAGAGATTCATCGTAGCTTTTCTTTCCCTCTTCTCTTATCTTCTCTTTTTTTTAACGACAGTTGATCAATCAAAAAAAAAAAGAAAAGAGAGAGAGAGAGGAAGAGAGAACAAAAAAGGAAAAAGAGAAAATAGAAAAACAAAATTGAAATTACCTGTTTCTTTGGGAACCACGAGAAGGAGGTGGCAGAGAGTTCCCGGTGACATTGTTAACGTTGACACTGGCATTGCGAGTATTGCGTTGATCCGCAGAGGTCCTGGGCAATCTAGGACTCCCGGCGGTGACGAAGCCCAGGAGGCAAACGGCGATAATTGCCGCCTCTCTCATACTCACGAAACCCTCGACCTCGTTGCCGCTTGAGAGAGAAGAGAGGAGATAAGGAGAGAAAGAGAAAGATTGGGAGAAAGAGAGAATGAAAGAGAAAGAGAGAGAGAGAGAGAAAGTTATCGGCACTTTTTCGCTGAGAAACACTATACAAACTCGTCCTCCTTGTCACTCTTTTTAATATATCCAACTGTAGAAGATTCGATCAGAGAAAGAAATAGAAAGAGAGAAAAATAAAGAGAGAGAGAGAGAGAGAGAAAGAGAAAGAGAGAGAAAGAAAAGACAGTATCAGTTATTTGTATATATGCACTTGATTCTTACTTCGAGTCACAAAAATCCACGTCGAGCACTTTTCTCTTCGTATACGATCGAAGAGATCTCGTTTAAGTCACTCGCGACGATCGAGATGGATCAAGAACCGTCGTACGAATCTCCACGGTAGGAGGATCGACAGGTTCGAACGAAGCCGGTGTATTACCCGGCTTCTCTTTCTCGCGACGTTATTGATCCTTTTTTAACCTTGACGTAAGAGATTGATCTCCGTATTAGTAGAGTTTATAATCCTAAATCGTTATTGCCTTTTTTATCGAATAAATATAACGAAGGGGTTCGCGTAATTATAATCAAATGTCATTCTCCGTGTTCGACGTTCAACGGGATTTCTTTTACCGATTTTTTCTGATCGGTTTCTCTTTCGACGACTAAACGCGATAATTATCGATCGATCGATGGATCGATCGATCGAAACTGAAAACGACTCGTAGATCAAAGATCAATAACGAGTGCGAGTAACACACTTCGACGGAAGGGCAAAGATAAAGATCGAGATTTAAAATGGGGCCTATAACAAAAAACGAGACGCGACGCGGGATAAAACGAAAAAAAAAGAAGTAACGATATCGTTCGATTACTCTCGATCCGTCCTGAAAGACGGCGTCTGGCAAAGTGTCGAGCCGGTTGCTTTCCGCGTCTCCCTTAGAGTGTGCGGCCGCGGCGCACGCGGGAGGAGGACGACAAGCCTCCTCCGATCCGGGGCTATCGAACGCTCGGGAGAACACGCTGTGCCGGTAGCCAACGGAAAGAGTTTACCGTAGTGACGGAAAAGTAGGGTTGTTGCTTCGAAATAACTCGAACAACTGTGTTCTTCTTTTTGTAATTGTCTACAGTTAGATAGATCCTCTTTCTCTTCCTCTACCTTCTTCTTCTCTTCTCTTTTTCTTTTCTTATTTTTTCTTCTTTCTCTTTCTCTCTCTCTTTCTCCCTCTCTCGCGTGTTACCTCCCTCTTTTTCTTACTTCCTTACCCCACCCTCTCGATACGGCGTGTCTCTCTTTCACGGAGGTAAGCAAACCGACAGGACCGTGGACACGCGTTCTCAGTCAACTGGAAGACTTACTTTCACGCGAGATCCCGTGCCCGCCAAAGTCTATACCACCTTCTCTGTCGTCTTTCCTCTTCCCCTCTTCTAGTTCTTCAAAAAGGAAGAAAGGGTGGGGTTACTCAAAACCGACCGCCCGCGTCGTTAACACGATCCGATGATTCTTTTGCAATTCCGATTTTGACGTTTCTTGTCTTTCTTATCAAGCTGTTATCCGAACGAGGAAAACAAAGTATTGCCGAGTTTCGTTTTAATTATGGGAAACTCTTTTTATCGGCAAACTCTCACGGAATTATAATGTACATAATTTAATTTACTTTAATTATTTCATTTTGATTTCTTTTTTTGTTTTGCTTTTCTTTTTCTCTTCCTCGTTTTCTTTTTCTTTTCTTTTTTCTTTTTTTTTTCAAAGATTGTGCAACAATCTTGATTTTGCCGTCGTACTTTTCTTTTCTTTTTTTTTCTTCTTTGCATCAGATCTTTCGTCCTATTAGAATGCACGGCGTCAACCTTGTAACTGCTACGAACGAAATATTTGACACATTGATTGATTGATATATTAATTTATCAATTATATTTTAAACGTTTTTTTGTAACGAGAGAGAGAGAAAGAGAGAGAAAGAGAGAGACTGCGATTGCAAATCATAATAAGAGTAAGATCTGATGCGATAGATATGACAATGAATTATGTCATATTTATTTATTTTTCAGACAAGGACTATTGACCAAGGACTATTTTATATATTTCATTCTCGTACCTTGATTTTTATTTTTAATTACGTACTTTCCTCATAGAATAATTTCAGGGTAATAAAGTTGTTGTTTCCAAGTGAACAAGAATGAAGTTTAATCAAGGGAAACGAGATCGTTCGATACGCAATATTTTCATCGATATTACTCGTTCGATCTATAAAACGTCATTTCGAGGGACAAAACGTTTTACAAATATTTTCATGTGACACAATTGTGTATTATTCTTTTTCTTCCTCTTCTTTCTTCTTTAATTTTACAGAAGGAAGTGATAACGTTTAAAATTTATTTCGTTCGAATACTTTGTGTAATTTATCGTGTGTTCGAGTCAATCACGATCGATCGTAGGTATAAGTATCGATCCGATCTCGCGTAGAAAGGTTCGCCCGAGTGCTGACCAAAATATTATGTAAATTTCTAGACACTCGATAACAGCGTCATTATAAATGGTGCTCCACGATGCCGTAATATCCGTAGTGGCCAACTGAATGGGATAAAGTGCTTCTACGATATTTACGGAGTCACCTGTCTATCTTGTGAATGTTCACATACCCGTTACGTGGAACTCTCGAATCTCAAAAGATTTCTCAATCCTTATTTTCTTCTTTCACTTTATCTTTCTTCAATGGAAAAAAGTACATTAGAAAATTTCTATTAGAGAGTAAAGAATTTA
Organism: Vespula vulgaris; assembly: GCF_905475345.1. NCBI lineage: Eukaryota > Metazoa > Arthropoda > Insecta > Hymenoptera > Vespidae > Vespula > Vespula vulgaris. Next base: position 6,209,583 of record NC_066587.1, on the reverse strand, counting down.
AATCCTCATTCACTTCTCGATAAATTTTTCTGCAAATTATCATTCTATAAATGAAATCTCGTTTTCATATTTTTCCTTTCCAACATATTTATATCTTAATTGTATAGTAAATCAATTACAAAATGACGTTGAACTGTTTGAAATTCTTAAATCCGAGGACATCAACGCTCTTTCTCTCTCCGGTAGAATTTCTATTTCTTCGAGATATTCCAACGTACGTTGTTACATTTCTTACAATAATTATTTTAATTTTATTTTTCCTTTTCGTATTTTTCAATGGAGAAGAAGCCTAAGAAAAATTTTATTCGAGAGTAAAGATCTAAATCTTTACGAAATCCCGATGAATTTTTTTGAAAATGAAAATCCATATTTAATAATAACGAGATTGTATGCTGTTTCTTTCTTTTCAACGTATTTGTACATATATCTTGATTAGATAGTAAATTGTTACAAGATGACGTTAGACTGCTTGAAATTCTTGAATCCGAGGAGATCAACACCCTTTCTAGTCGAGTTTCCACTTCTACAATACATATATTCTAATATACGACATTGCATTTCCTACGATATTTATTTTTTTCATATTTTGTTTTTCTTGTTTCTGTTTCTTAATGATAAAAAAATATCAAAGAAAATTGTACTTCTGTTCGAGAGTGAAGATCTAAATCTTTATAAATTTTCAATAAATTCATTTGGAAATCATTATTTTAATAAAAACAAGATTGTATGCTGTCTTTTTTCAATATATTCATGTCTTGATTAGATAGTAAATTGTTGTAGGATGACGTTAGTGGACTGTTTGAAATTCTTGAATCCGAGGAGATCAGCACCCTTTCTAGTCAAGTTTCCACTTCTCCAGTATATTCCAATACACGTGTTACACTCTCTAAGATGATTTATATCGAAGCACTCCACCCCTTCCATGTCCTCGGGCACGAGACGCGTTATTCATCGTATATCGAAAGCAAAAATTCTTGAGAGCGTATCGTGGGAGGAGAACGATAGAGGGAATGTTTAGTGAGAGTAAAGCCGAGGTATCTGCTCGCTCGATTAAGTACAGATAAATGACCCTCCGTAGAAGATAAGGAAATAACTTAAGTTTATTAGACCGAGTCGGCAGAGTTCACAGATGTTAAGAATTATTAAAAAAAGAAAAAAAAAAAGAAGAAAAGAGAAAAGAAAATATTCAATATATTCCTTTTGATGAGTATCAATACAGATTCGAAAGAAACACCAATACGTACGTACTTTTCACATCGTTGCGATCAATAAATAATTATAACACTGTTATAATTATTAGCACATTATTTCTTATTAGATATTGAATATACGATATACGTATATTTGATTGAAAGAAAACGATGAAAGTTTTATATTATTATAATCCATTTCTAAACTCGTCGGTGTTCGGAGGAATTAAAGTGAAAGAAAAAAGAAAAAAGAAGAGGAAAAAAAGGGGAAAAAGAAAAAGGATCAGAAGAATGTTCGCGAGTAAGTTCGAAGGAAAGAGCAACGAACGTAAAACTCGTGGAAAAGGTGAGGGGGTAGAAAAGAATGGATTTACAGCGAGTTACGTAAGTCCTTTGGCCGTTTGCAACTCTTTACTCGTATCTCGGCGTTATAAAAGGAGAACAAACTGTATTTTAAAAAAGTAGCCTGCAGGCGAGGCTCGTTCCTTCCTTCGTTTTTTCCTCAATCTCCACCTCCTCCACCTCCATCACCTCCATCACCTCCGTCACCTCCATCACCGGTCTCCTCCTCCTTCTCCTCCTCCTTCTCCTTCTCCTCCTCCTCTTCTTCCTCTTTCTCCTTCTTTATCATTGATTCCTTAGACTTCGATTTCTTCCTTCCTTTCTTACGTTCTTTCTCTCCTTGCTCCTGGATTTATCGAACTAAGGCCGAATCACAAACCGCGACTCTCGGAGAACGGTCTATTGCCTTGAAACAACGTCGAGCGAAATATTCTTAGTTGCTATCTCCAGGATTACGATCTTCTGTTCTTCTAGAGAACACGTTGAGCAATTCGGATCGATCGATCGGTCGATCGATTGATCTGTAGATCGAGACATGATCCTTAACCCGTTTACGTTAACTCCAGTCCATTATCGTTATGCATTTATATTTATTAATTTTGGGTATTATTTCTTTTTCTTTTTTCTTTATTTTTTGTAGAGAGAGATATATATAAGATTCGTATGCCGTTTACGAGTCCATTTAAGAATGAATTTATATTTATTAATTTTGGGTTTCATTTTCTTTTTCGTTTTTTCTCTATTCTTTTTTCTTTTTCTTTTAGATCGATCGATCCATCCATCGAGATATGATGCTTGTCTCGTTCGTGACAAAGTTCGCGAGTAAGCTATTTTTGAGAATTTATTTCCTTATTTTTATTATTACTTTTTTCTTTCTTTCTTTTTATATCGTTCATTCGAAACATGATCTCTCTTACTTACGTCGAGTTCGCTATCGATAAAAATGTAGTATTTATTAATTTTTTAATCAATCAAATAATCGAATCTCGAATTTATTATTGATAAGAATATATATATCTTATTTATTTATCAATATCACTTTTTCTATTTTATTTACATATATCGAGACATAATTTCTATCTTATTTAAATCGAGCTCGGTATTTTTCAAAATGAATTATTTATTAATTTATTAATATGTTCGATTTTGAATTATTTTTTTTCTTTTAGTTTCTAGCAACTTAGTTTCTATATTCGTCATTTAAAGGATAGTTAATTGGCTACTTCCCTTTTTGACGAAAGGTTGGACCGAATATTTTCCTTTTACTTCTTTTTTTTCTTTTTCTTTTTATGTCAACATTGTTGGAATCGTAATCCGATCGCCGAAGCGGCAACATCCGACTTACAAGTCCCGATACTTTGTTACACTGACGCCTATCCTCCTCGTATTTCAAGTTTTTTTTTTCAATTTTTTTTTCTTTTTTTTTATTATTATTCCTTCCTCTCTTCCTTCCCTCCACGTTGTTACAGACAGAGAGCGTGGACTTTCGAGTCCAGTGGCACCTATCGGTGCAACCGGTTTTCCGTCTTCTGCAAACGCACTTCTTGTATCCTTGATTTAATGCGAATCCCGAAAGGGATACCGCCTGCTTACGCAAAAGTCAGAAGAATGAGAGTTCAAAATAGAGCTTGAGGAAGAGAGACGGAGTAAAAAGAAAAAAAAAAGAAAGAAAGAGAATGCTTGAGAAAACTCGAGGAGAGTGTCGAACTGGTGGCTGAACTTTTCGTAGAAAAGCCGAGTATGTTGTTTCTCGACGAGAAGAGATCGATCTGTTCCAGGGACTTTTCTTCTTAAGGAAAAGAACGATATATCGTTCGATCGAGTTACCAAGAGAGAACTAGAATCGACGATGAAAAAATTATTAACGGTTTATAGCAAGAAACGTATAGAGTAAGAGTAAGAGTAAGAGTAAGAGTAAGAGTAAGAGTAAGAGAGTAAGAGAGTAAGAGAGAAATGTAGGAGATGTGCACTTTTATAGAGACAAGTTTTTCTTTCACGAACGTACGACCGTGATAGTTCTCACAGTTTCTCACAGCTTCCCTCGCAAACTAGCTAACCAGCTTCCTGAACGTTATATCATATATGTCTCGATATTTTCTTAAAATTCGAACTATCGAAATTATCTCGTTATGTTAAGATATACCTTATGTGTATCTCGAAAAAAAAGAAAACAGAAAAAAGAAGAAATAGAACAAGAGGAAAGAAAGGAATTTATCGAATTGATCATACGGATATACGTACATAATAGGAAAGATTGCAATAACCTTGAGAAAATATTTCATTTGAAATTTTAATTAGACATTTTTATAAAAATGATTGAAGCTGGTTCTTTTGAACGATTGATATATTTAATCTCGGAAAAAAGGTCGATTTTTTATTTGATTAATATTAACAGTAACTCGGACAACAATAACAACAAAGGAACGATTATTTTTCAGAATAAAAGAAATCTTCAGAAATGTTTTACCGTTCTTATTCGCATGACTCTTGATTTAATACCAAAGAGAACCGATTTTTAGTTCATTAACCCAAAGTAACAAAGAATGATTATTATTTGCGAGAAAAAAAATTCCTTCAAAATGTTTCAACATCCTTCTTCGCATGACTGCATAAAAAGAAGGCTCTAGTGATTCTTGGGAACAACGATGATCTACAACGATGATGACAAAAGATGACGACGTTAAACTGAACCGAAGAAAATTCTTGGTACCATTACTTAATTATCTTTGTGTTTCCATCCAACATCTATCTAATCTCAATCATGCGATTGGACGATTATCGTTTCTCAGTAATCTTCGTACCATCGTCGACCATCATCGTTCCAGATGCTTTCATTTTCGATTTTTATTTTTCTTCTTGTCTTTTTCTTTTTTTCATTTTTAATCGATGTTATGCAAATATCTTGCAAATTATCCAGTCACGCACGGATTATCCTTACACGTATTACACATTTATATATGTATGTATGTATGTATTTATGTATATATGTGCATGCATTTGTGTATACATGACAATTGCATATGGATTACCTAGCAATTTGCAAGTGAGTGTTCTTCGTATAACTTTGCACGACCTTCTTACACTCCCGTTGATTTATTTTTCAATGAATTTTAATACGAAGTATAACGAAGCATACACCATGTTCTACTTTCCCGTTAGCGTAAATATGTCGTCGGAGTTACAAGTACGAACTTAACAGATTCTTAACTTCCATTAAATTAAAACATATCTCTTTTAAAAATCAATTACTCTTACACGGAAATGTCAAATAAAAACAACGGGAAAAGGAAGAACAAATAAATAAATAAATAAAAAACTTCACGGTAGTGTACATACATGCACGGTCGGTAATTTCAAACAACGAAAGGACACCGTCATTACCGGCAGAAAAAAGCGGAAAATTTGAAAGACCGACACAGCGTTAAATTTCAAACGACGACAACTATAAAATTGATGCGAAAGAAATGTTTTCAATCGCGATTCGTTAAGGAAATCAAAACCTATTGAAAATAAGAAGAGGATAAGTATTTTAACGTAGGAAGTAAATGAGGAAAGGAAAGAACATTTGCGGACTTCGACAAGCGCAACGGAACTTTAATTAGTGAAATGCTTACCACGATCGACCCCCCACTTTTCTTCTCTTCAACGTCCACGCGTCTCTCTCTCTCTCTCTTTTTCTTTTTTTTTCTTTCTCGTTAGCTTTGACCACCCGGCGGGCACGACACGGTGCAGCCTTTCGTCACGAACTGCCTTTCTTCCCAGTTATTACCAAAGGTGACCAACCTCCTTAGTCGTTCAAGAGGTATATATAAATATATTCTATGCGTTACGTATATGTATATATATATATATATATATGTTTGTGTGTATATATAAATAATGTAATAAATAAACACATGTATGTACGTATATATATACATGTGTGTGTGTATGTATAATAATATATAGTCAAGAGGTATAAGATAGAATCAAAGTGCAATGTAGGATCAAATGTTACATCTTGGATGTGAAAAGTTGATAATATATATATATATATATATATATATATATATATATATATATATATATATATATATTATCCCAATAGATTTACAAGATATATAATACATTCCATACTCGATTCAGAAACATCCATACTTTCTTAAAAAACTGATTTACATTATTTTCACAAAAAATTTGCAATGTTTCATATAACTATTAAAATCTTAATTTAAATAGTATGAAAGAAGTGAAATTGACTTATGTTATTAGAATTATAAGCAAAAGACAGCGATGTGGAATATATTAGCATAGTTACTCTGTTTTGAAAAAAAACTGGACTTGTATCTCTTTTTCTTGCTCACCAAAGATATATAAAGTATTTTCTTTAATTTGGAATATCTCGTGAAAGATTGAACCTGAATCACGAAATTTTTTTATAAATATCGTGTAAGAGCAAAATAATAGTATATAGAATATACACTCGCACGTACTCGCATATACTCACATATACTACTATATTAGATGTACACACATACACACATCATGTATTGATGCATTATGAACCGGATATCCATCGTGTTGAAACCACATTCGATATCTCTGAAGTGTGGAAATGTTTTCTAACAGTTCAGTTAACTCATCCAGTTAAAAAGTTTCTTTATTTTCGACCATTCAAACTAGCATCTATAAAAAATGATTCAACGGTTCAATAATTTTTTTTTCATTTTGCATCAGTTGCTCAACTTTTGTGAATTTTTATTCTTTTATTTTCCACTCAAGCTCACGCGAAGGTTGCAGTATTATATAGATCATAGAATTCGTTTCAACAAATTACAATCTTATTATTAAAAGAATTCTTTTCAAAACGGATATCGAATGTTTCAGTATCTCAACATTTTTGTCTATGTTTGTCTTTTTTAAAAACAAAGAGAAGAAAAGAGAGATATTTCGTTTCAAGATGAATGAAAAAAAATCTCTTAATTCCCGATCGAATTTGGCTATTAAATATTAAAATTCATTAAAAGTAGTTCTTGATATAGTTTTGCTCACGATAAATAAAAAATAATAATTTAAGTTTACTCCTATCTTAGTGCGTGTGTCTTTATACATACATACGTAAAGAGTAGCTATTTTATCGTGCGTAACACAGAAGATTAAATCCATTTACTTTGATCGTTAACTACCAACGCGTGTAATGTCACTTAATCAAATTTGATGATATCATATAGTTATTACGAATGAAATGAATACATTAATTTGTATTATCTTTCTTCTTATTAAAAAAGTTCATTTTAGAAGGAGAAGGTCATCCCTGTTGTTTTCTCCATTCGCTTACTTAGTGTCATGTCCTCGAAGAGAGTGTCCAAACGAAACGAGAAAACAAAGCCATCGTGCTGATTATTATCGCACGCATTGGATAAGTCTTTTAATGATTTCCTTTAGGACACGAACAACCATCGAGACTACGAGGACTACGGCCTTGTGCAGTCTAACCGTATGTGGAACACCACGTACGTATGTACCTAATCTACGTGGTGACTGACATTTCCGAAGATGTAATTAGCGAGAGTTCGTAATTAGGAAAATTGTTCGTTAACCAGACTTTTTTAAAGAAAGTTCAACGTCGATAGAACAAGGAGAAGAAAATTAAGAGAAAGAGAGAGAGAGAAAGAGAGAAGTTCCTGTTCTTCTTAACGATAATTTCGATGTTAATTTATCGGATACATAGAGACACACATACACAGACACACAAATCGAGAGAGTATCCTACTTTAAGGAACCAGTTATTTATCTCGTAATATACGATAGTTCTTAACCTTCGTAGTGACCTACTAGATTTTTATGATATTACTAAGTAGATTTGAATTAAATAGGATTTAATTTTTTTTTTTTGTTAGAAATTTTAAGATTTGTTTGTTTTTTTTCTTTCTTTATCTTTTCTTTTTTTTTTTTAGATTTTTAAAGATACAAGAGGACCTTCGTTGCATTTTTATAATATGATTTACACCTTCGTATTTAAGCGAGAATTGATTTTAGTAACAAGTTTCAGGTCTATTCCTTTTTAACATTTTTAAAAAGATTTTATATTTATCTCACTTGTATGAAAGATAAAAGAAATATACTCGAAATTAAAGTACGATATTTCAATACATTTTCACGATTGTTGTTTTTCTTTCTTTTTTTCTTTTTTTTTTTTAAATTTTTTGATATATTCTTTTTCTTTTTATTTTGGAACAAGTTAAGAAAAATGATCGATTCGATCGTCGACAAGGTCGATCTCGGGATCGAAGGATTACCTTGGTCTGGCTGCTCATTGTGATCCTTGGTTGGTGTGTTCGAATGAACCAGATCAAGTTGGACAAGAAGTAAGAAAGGGAAATAAATGAATCCGGTTTAAAGACATTAACGTAGTCCCGCGTAAACGCGTCTAGAATAAAAAGTCGAACTCTTTATTTCGTACTTGATTAGTGAAACGTGATCTACAACTGGACGTTTTTCGATGATCTTTATAAATTATATATCATCGATTAACGATAGAACAAACGTTTTCAAACGTATACGAACGTTGATTTATCTTATACTTTTCACTTTCAACAGATACGTAAGATTTATATTGCCGCAAATTACGTGCAAGTACTTCGCACGATGACCTTGTATGGCAACATCATTCTGTTTTTCTTTGTAAGAAGTATTTCTCTATTTATATCTAGTACGTGAACAATTGTGGAATAAGCGGAACAATAGATGAACTGTTAAATACTCCTGAACAAAGAACACAATTACCTACGTATCGAATCGATAGAGAAATGAAATTCTAATCACGTCGATAACGAACAAGTAGAAATTCTCGACTTTCTTACAAGAATAAAATTGTCATTGTGAATTAGAAAAAAAGTATCGTAATGAAGGAAGAAGTATCGTAATTTTCTATTGATCATTTGTTTTTCGTACTGAAGTAACAGTTCAATGATTAGTTGAAAGAACAAGATTGTTAGCGTATTGGATAAATAATATCACAAAAAAGAGGAACAAAGATTGAATGTATATTGTGATTTTACATTCGTCGTATTTTTTTTGTTACTGAAGTAACAGTTAGGTTGGCAGACTCGCCGTCGATAGTTTATTCGTTTATCTCGAAGAAAGTGTAAGTATGTACTTATTATAATGATCTAAGCAATGCAAAGAAGAAGAAGAAGAAGTAAAAGAAGAAGAAGAAGAAGAAGAAGAAGAAGAAGCACGATCTCGATGAGGTCGAGAACTCGAACACAAACCACGAAGGAGAATACAAACTCGGCCAATATCTCGGTCAAGGTGACCACTTCAAACCGATGTTATCTCTTCTGCAAAAGCAAGATCGAAGCACAGGATGATAAATCAAATCCTCGATACTTAATTATCGTTTATATCTACGTACTTAGAATTTACTGGGTCGTATCTGGTACCATAAAATACGCTCAGAATTAACTAACTCTCTAATTTTAGAGAATGGTGTCATAATTATCTTATTATTATCATTGTTTAAACAAGTCGAGATTTATTCTCTAAGAGACTAATAATAACAAAAATTTTCCTTTACGCAGCAACAATGTTTACTAACCTCCAATGAGAATGCAATGAATTGTGTTTAGAATAATAATTAACAGGTAATTAGAAAAAATATAAAAAATAAGAAAGAATTGAAACTTGTTTGGATTCATAAGTTTTCTTTGTTGAGCTCATGTATACGTTGAGTTTATTTTTACGCTACTGCGTTTAAATCTTAAACGATAGAATATTATCGTCCGTAGCAAAAAAGTAAGAGAGAAAGAGAAAGAGAGAGACCATAATTTTATCTCACGATGAAAATTACCATTTATGTTTACTTCAATATGGAATAATGATTAGTCATTGTCTTCACCTTTGATCGATTACGTTTTTTTTTAATGACTCACTACCAACACATACTACTATATTGTTTAAATTATTCAAATAATCGGTATCCTGTTTGGAACAGTTACTTTTGCGGAGTTGTTCTGCGATAACGTAAATAAAACTCCCCTTAGATAAAGTCACTCAGGACAGGATTATCGTCATTTTCTATTGTCGACAGTATCAGTTTGTAACTCTTACAAGACAGACTGTTCGTTTCTACGCTTGGTCATACATCTGGGATAGGATTTCCTCTTTTCCTTCTTTTTCTTCTTCTTCTTCTTCTTCTTCTTCCTTTGCTTCTCCTTCTCCTTCTCCTTCTCCTTCTCTTCGTAAGATCGAAGATTAAATCCTGCCAAGCGAACTTTCTCTCGTACGACGATTACCTTCGTGATTTCTTCGTGAAGATATTTTAACTTCGTTGGACCAATTTGTTCTGTTCCTATTTATTTTTATTTTTGCTTTTAATTTTAATTTTAATTTTTATCTTTATATTCTTTTCTTTTATTATTTCTTTTTATTTTCTCTAAGAGATATCATCAAACCTCGAGATGTCTCGAGAGATCAGTCATTTTCCAGAAGATGAGTTTTTAGAAGAGAAACGTATCGAAAAATATCTTCGAGCTATCGCCGAAGATAAATCATTGTCCGATCCAAATTTTCAAGTAACACGGGCAGTCAAAGCTGGTGAAAATTTTATCAGTGATGTTTATCGTGCCTTAATAGAAGGTGAAAAGAATGGAAGGATCGAGAAGATTCATTTGATCGTAAAATGTGCTCCCAACGACTCCCGAAGAAAATTCATCAAAATTAGAAAAATGTTTCTTCAGGAGATCCGTTTTTACAAGGAAATTTTGCCTATTTTCAACGATTTTCTACGTGATTATAATATGTCTGTTGATAATATTCCTTTCATGTATAGCTACTCGAAGGATGATAAAAACGAGGTGAGATTGTTTACGAGATCTATTTTTTAATTATTAATATTATTATTATTTACAAGACCTATCCTTTTCATTCTTTTTTTTTTATATAACACGATATAAAATTTATTAATCGTGAACAATTCAAACTAATCCATAAGAGAATACAAAACGCCTTGTTGTGTCATCAAATCACGAAATAAATATTTATTTCTTTTATTTGTATTTATTTATTTATTATTTTTTTTTATCTAATACCAGTCGAATAATATATGTTTTTAGACGATAAGATCGCTCGCTCGAAGATAAAAAGAAATGTCTTTCTGACTCTAACTATAATTAGTACGATCACACTTTTTCGTCGACGTTATTTCGTTTCGGCTACTTTCACCGTTCCACCTTTCCTTACATACTTACGTACGGTTTCACTAAACAATGAATAAAACTATCTGGGATAAGAGAAACGTGTTGACGAGCGATAAATGAAACCGACATTTTTTTCAAGGTCGCGATCGAGATTTAAGACTTCTTCGAAAATGAACTTTATCCGATCGAATCGAATCGGTAGAATCGGTCGAATTTTATTCATAATACATAAAAATTTGAAAATCATAGAGATAAGATATAATTATAAGCAACTTTTCTTGATTTTGAAATCTTTTTTTCTTTTTTTATATATGTTATATACCTACAGATTTTAGTGTTAGAGGATTTGAAAACAAAAAATTATATTATGAGAGAAACAAAGTTTCTTGATTATCCACATGCTCGATTGGCTCTACGTTGTCTCGGAAAATTTCACGCATACAGCTTCGCAATTCGAGCTAAGAAGCCTGATACTTTCGAGATGTTCAAATCGATAGAGGAACCTTTATTTTATCGTGAAAGTTCTGCTACGCACAATAAAGAAATGTACACTCGTTCGATTAAATTGTGCGATATCGTTGCAAAGGTTTGTTGATATCTAACAAAGATTCATACAAAAAAAAAAAATAAAGAGAAAAACAGAGAAAGAAAGAGAGAAAAAGAGAGAGAAAAACATTAGTTCATCGTTTTTTTAAATTACAGACTCTAGAAGGTGAAGACGAACATTATCGAAAAAGATTTAATGATTTCGTTAAAAACATGTTTGATACTATATTTGAAATAGTTCAAGGATCTGTTGCTGAACCTTATGCCGTTGTAAATCATGGTGATGCTTGGACAAATAATTTTTTATTTAAATACAAGGTAGGATCAATTTAAATTGAGAAATTGAGTTAGATCCGTTAAAATGATTTTACCAAGATCTTTTCGTTTATTTTTTCTTCGTCGTTATTTCATTTCGTTTATTTCAGGAGAACGAAAGAACCTATGAGCCGCAGGATCTTCGCTTCCTCGACTTTCAAATCTGTCGTTACGCATCGCCTGCCTTGGACATATCCTATACGTTATTTTGTTCCACCCTATACGAGATTAGGGTCGAACATTACGACGATCTACTTCGAGATTATTACGATTCCTTCTCTAAATGTCTTGAAAATTTAGATTGTAATCCTAGAGAACTATTTCCTTATGAAATATTATTGGAACATATCGAACGTTTCGGTAAATATGCCGTTTGTATGGCTATACATGTTTTACATCTTTTCACAAATCAAAATGATATTTCTGAGAGTATCGACGTTAACGTTTATTATGACAAATTGGAGAAGAACGATTTTTATAGGGAGACATTGATAAATACTTTTAAAGAATTCATAGATAGGAATATTATATAAAATTTTTTATGCGTGTACAATATTGTCGATAAAGAGACGGTGTTTTTATTTTTGTTAAATCTAATCGTGAATAATTATATTATATAATTTTTATTATATTCGAAATTTTATATATTGTCAAAGGATTATTGTAAAGCTTTTTAGGAAGATCCTGAAATATGTATTGTTTAGTATAATAAGGGTACAAAGGTACAATATTATCGCGTTAAATTTTTATTACGTAATAAATTTTTGTTATTTGAAAATAAAATATTAGTGAAGCTTTTTTTAATATATACATATATATATATATACATATACATACATACATATATATATATATATATATATATATATATATTCACTTTCATTATTCATTAAATTTTTCGCGTATGTATTTCTCTGTACTTTTTTTATTACATCTGAGAAATAAAAAGATACTATTTCAACGTACATAAGATACTATACATAACTGTTAATTAATGTAATCAATTACAATACATATATTAATAATGACTAAGAATTCAAGGATTAATGTTAATGGAGATATGAACGATTGCTCCTTTTTTTTTTATTTAACGACGCAATATCTTATTTGAATTTAACAACATTGTTTAAGACAGCACGTTAATATTTTAACTTTCACGTCATTTTAGATATACAAAATAACAATCATTTGTTCTATATTAAATTAGAAAAGACTTGTCATCTGAGGATTTTATAGAAATACAGTCCATTCGATTATTTAGTAGTAAGGTCTTCTAGGATTGTTCTAAAAAGAAAAGAAACAAAAAAAAAAAGAGAGAGAAAAAGAAAAATATTTAATATAATGTATAATATATTTTTAATAATATCAATATCGTTAATATCATACTTACTAAAGGATTAGGCCTAAATCTATATGCAAGCATCATTCTTTTTCTATATGCATCAAATTCATCATCGTCTCTCGAAACACCATCCGGTCTTTCGGATCCTAAGCCAGCACTATCGAGCCTATTAGTAGCCCTAATTACATCGAATATTACATATTATTACTTGATAATACATACAGTATAACAATTCACATAGTATAAGAAACATACTTGTTAACAGGTTCGATTCGACCACTGCCTTCACTACCTAAACCTTGACCTTCGCTCCAACCGAGCTTTTGAAGCATTTGAAATCCTACAAACAAACATCATAGTTTGTAATAAAGTATAATCTAAAAAATATAATAAGCAAAAACATACCAATATTATCCTCCTTTAACTTGTATTCCTTGTAATCACTAAGGTCTGGCTCTTTACCCTGCTTAACGGCATTGTATTGTTCCATAAATTTTTTCAATTCGTCTGGAGGCAAAAAGTCACCGATATGATGTTTCCCTTCAGCTTGTGCCGTCAATTCTTCCGCCCACATTTGTGTAGCTTCCATCTCGGCAGATCTTAACTTATGTTCCCAAGTACCACCTTCTGTTTCTTCGTCGCTATCGTACTCGTATTTATGTTTACCCTGAGCTTCTAATCGTTTCACTTCTTCTCTTTTTCTTAATAGATTTTGGTATAAAAGATTTATCTGTAAGATAGATAATTGTTCATAGAAATAGATCTTTTGTCGTTAAAAATATATACAAATGTTTTCTTTATAACAACCTTGTAATGGTCCTCAGCTTTCTTCCATTGTTCTTCACTAAGATCCAATGTACCAAAAGTTTGTCTTGCATATTGTATCAATGCAGGATCATTTCGAGATATCTTTGTTAGCATTGGATTCTTTGGTTTAGTGTGCTGTATTTTTGGCGGTATAATAACAGCTGGTTGGCCAATTTGACCTGGTATGGCTACTCCAGGTTGTGCAAGACCCGGGCGTGTTCTTTGAGTGGTAATTGCATTTATATCTGCAATAGGAACCTTGTTATCTGGCTCGCTCCAACGACTTCTCCTTTTCCTTTTACGTTCCTCTCTATTTTCCTCTTTCGGACGTTCTATTAAATGATATATATTATTATAGGTATAGTGACACTTGTAAAGTAAAAAAGAAAGAAAAGAAAAAAAAAAAGAAAAAAGAAAAAGAGAGTTTTACCAAGAGATAATAGCTTACCATTTTGAGAACTATGTTTCTGATTCTTTTCTGTTTCATCATTGTCACTAAGAGCTTCTTCTGGACAATAAGGCTCCGCACCACTACTCTTAGTGTCTTTATCTGTTTTTCCAGCACGAAACTTTGCCACCAATCCCCTGTACTGCAGATACGCTGCACTTTGCTTTTGATGCAGAAACCTTGATTAAAACAATACTTAAAACGCTGCCAAGTAAGATATATTCCTAGACAAAGTGCTTCCAGAGTGAAAATATTTTTATGAAATTCTAAGCAACTCTCAAAAGGAGTGGATAAATTGCTAATCGACTATGTAAAAACGATTTTTATCTATACCTGTTGCATGTATGTAAAAGGTGCTATAAGTATGGAAGTCAGATTAGCATAAAAAAGAATGTGTTTGTTGCATTATTTACACTATACGGTTAGAGACAGTTTATATGCATTATACTATAGGTACTAACAGTATGAAAATGCTTACGAAGAGAATATTATATTTAATGATATTTTTAAAAAATGGAGTCTAAAGCACTGTTAGCATACTTATTGAATCAATGTTGGTATAAATAATATAAACGATATTATAAATCTGCTATCAAATAAATATGCTGTAAGTTATAAAGATATTAGATTCTGAGCACTACGAAATTAATAATCTAAATAACAACATAAATGGATTTCATACAGGAAATTGGTGGATGCATATCATAAATTTTCTGCGAATCAATATAATGGCTAAATTGTTTTAATATAAATAATATTGGAAAGTTATCTAGAAGGAAATGGTATCTTATTAATAAAGACCAAGAAGTTTAGTATTTTTGAATTCTTTAACGCTACTGTTAAGAAGTAAATTTCAAACTTTTCATAATCTTTAAACATTGATGTAATAAAAATATAAAAAAAAATATTACTTAAAAAATGCTCTCTATAAAACATGCTAGACTAATGCAAGACTGTGACTCTGTTTTGTTTGCAATATTGTTCCTTATGGGGTACATTTAAAAAATTACTATTTGCTTGCAACAACACACATTGCAAAGGAACTGCAGGTTGTATCTGATATTTATCACAATATATCAAGCTCAAGAAAAAAAAAAAAATATAAAAAAAAAAGAAAGAATGACGTAATAAACGTAATCAGCTACCAATAACATTTTTAACTCTTCAATAATTTTTATACGCGTTACATATACATAGAAGGAGTAGGAAAACGGATGTAAACAAAATAAGGGTCAGTAAGGACAGTAGTTACCATAATTTAGGGTCCTGGGCATTCTTCTCTCGTACTTCTTGCTCTATTTCATCTCCACAATCAGCGACTATGCGTGCCAGTTGCTCAGCCTCTATGGGACAAACTTAGAAACTCTTGTCAGATATATATTATAATATTCTAATACTCTTCATACCTATTTCTTACTATATATGATGATGAAGATTTCCTTTATGATAAATTAGATTCATGACATGTAAAAAGTATCTTCACTGATAATATTTTATGATCTTAATACTTTGTAAAACATAATTTATATTTATCGCTATGATGTTTGTAATTGGTGATGTAGATAAAAAAGTTATTAACACATCATACCTAGTTGTTCATTGCCTTGTAGATTAGCTGGTGGTCTCACAGGTGGTGGAATTTGAACGTTGGGTGGTCCCACTGTGATTGGTACTTGATTAGGTATAGGATAAGAAGTTGGAATCAAGTGTGGCGGCGGCGGCGGTGGTGCATTTTGTATTATTGTAGGTGGTGGGACATTTGGTGGTGGAATATTCAAGTTTGGAGGTGGTACAGAATTTATAGTAGATGGAACGGTATGAACTGGAGGAGGTGCGGACATTATCATTGACGATATCACATTGGGAGGAGGTACATTTGGTACATTAGGTACTGTTACTACAATTGTTTGAGAGGCAGTAATTGGCATCATATTTGGAGGCATCTGGGACATTGGTGGCAACATGTTTGGTGGCGGGATGTTAGGTGGTGGAATATTGGGAGGTTGCAAATTAGTAGGTGGTGGTATATTGCATTGCTGTGGAGGAGGAATAATATGTTGTTGCGAAGTTGACGATGGTGGTAAGTTTTGTATGCTGGTCATTGGCATATTTTGTGGAACTTGCATATTTGGTGGTGGTACGTTAGTGTTTGGTGGAATATTTTGTATCGGTGGCGGTGGAGGCCTTATAATATGTGGTGGAGGAATCTGCATTCTAGGATTATTAGAATGGTTATCTACATTGGAATAATTATTGTTGACATTTTTTGGTGGCGGCATTCTAGGCATATTAGGAGGTGGAATATTTGTTGTCATGCCTCTCATATTAGGTGGAGGAATGTTTGTCATTTGCATCACAGGCTGAGACATGAGAGGAGGTATGGACGAAGTTTGATTGTTACTTTGGGGAGGATATTGTTGTTGATTAAAATGTGGTCGTGGTCCATTTGGAGGAGGTTGATTGTACATTGATCTTGGATCAGGACTCAGAGAAGATCTATGCCTGGTAGGAGATGGGCTAGACGACGAACTGTGTCTTCTATCAGAACTTCTTCCCCATCTTGAGTCATTTCTTCTTCTATCTCTTTTGTTTTCCCAATCTCTGTTTTTTTCATTATTCCATTTTCTATCACGTTCTTTCTCTCTATTATCATGATTTCTTTCTTCTACCTTTTCTTCTCTTTTATCTTCAACTTTTGACTGGCTAGACTCTGCTTGCTTTCCAGTTCCTTTATTATTCGCAATCTTTTTGAACTGATCAAGGAAGCTTCCATCATTGGCAAACAGATTAACTGTCACAGATGTAGATGACTTCTCGTCCTCCTTCCTATAAATAATCAGATGCGATACTCAACATCTATTTATAATACAACGGCAGTATCGAATGAATTTCTTTTTGGCTTTGTAGAAATTAAGTTAGTTTTGTATTAAAAAATCAATGTACACGGTGTTGTTATGAAAGATAAAAAGATCAAACAGATATACAAGTTATTCTTTCGTGTTAACATGAATATACAATTGTTTAACATAGACAAGAATACTCAGTTTTTTTGAATTAAACCAAATATATACATTGAAATGTAAAATTTCAATAACAATTGTAGAACAAAAGGAACAATAAGAAGATAAGAATTGAAACTCCAATGCAAACAATAACAGAGTTTAGTTCATAATGTGACTCTTGATTGATCTCATTCACTGTATAACACTTGTATAGAAAAATAGACCATAAAGAGACAGGGAATATAAATAACAAAAACATAGTCGAAGCATAATAAACGTTGATTCAATAAACAAAGAAGAGTATCTTGTTAGATGAACCAAAGAAAACATTGTCGAGCACTCACTTGGATGTAGTAGCTTTGTTGGCTGTCGTAGCTAGGCCAAGTGAATTAGATTTTTTGACACTTTCGACAGCTTCCTTCGCTTTTTGTTCTTGCAATTTCGCTTGTATTTCCAATTTCTTTTGTTGAATAATTTGTTCTTGTTTCGACATTTGTGCGAAACGTTCATTTCGTGAAGTTTTTGAAACAAACGGATCAGAACCTTTCACACCACGATACGCCATCTTTGTCGTCTACCGAATCTTTCTATATGTGTCCGTTCGTAGATGAATATTGTAGCTTTATATAATACATACATAGAATATGACGCATGTATGCATTCTTTTACGCATCTTCGTAGAGACGCATCTGATTTGAAGTATGCGGATTGGTTTACCGCCTAGTACTCGACCAATCATATGCTTTCATCGAAATACAAGATATATAAAATGTTTTTCCTAACATCATATAGATAGCGCTGTATTCATTACAAAGAAGAATCAAGTTCAAATGGTAAGTCAAAAAAAAAATCTTTCTCTTTTTAAAAATTATTTCATATTATTACAATTATTTCCAATAAAATAAATATAACCAATTATTTAATACGTTCTCCATCAAAGGTTGAGTTAAAACAATAATAATTTGATAAAGACAACGAATTTCACTGAATTTCAACAAGTCGTTATCTGTTCGATTTTTTAATGGAAGATTACATTCGCGTTGCCAATGAGAATAGATACCATAGAAACGTAAATAAGCCTTTTATATTGCTTCTTTATTTCTTTAGTTATCAATAGCGTGGGCAGTAACGTGCGTTTGTATCCGCAATAGTTGATAGGTAACTTATTGCTATCAATTCGTGGGACGGTATAACACACACACACACACACACACCACGTCAATTTACTTGTACGTATACTTATATTGTAGATATGGATTTACATGCGCAATACGAAATAGCGATTCAGAGAATGGTTAATTTATTTGTGGAATTTACGAAAAAAATAAAGGCAATGGTAATATTTTTTTTTGTATTATAAAATGTCCGCGGTATTAATTTTATACATAAACATTACATTCTGTGTTTTATTTTTGAAACAGAAGTGTTTAACGCTGGAAAAATTAATCGATGAGTTAAATATATTCAAGATTTTAATCGAAAAAGAAATGCGAACGACACCTATGATACGAAAGACGTACGAAATAAAAATACATACATGTCAAAAAGATCTAAAGATGGCGGTGAAGGACGTTGATGGTAAAAAAAAAAAATACGTTCATGTTACCTATTAGATATAATTATTCGTGCAAAGTTTTTTTTCCATAAAAAAAGATAATGAAATCATAGATTATCTTTCCAGGAATAACAATTACTTATTATCTTTGTTTACGTCATTTTCGAGTAGTATTATCTCTTTTATGTTTTATAGCTTTACGCTGTTCGTTGGAAGAGGAAATATTAAAATTCAACGAGTTTAAAGAGGAAACGATTATCGATATCGCAAAAGAAGAATCGATAAGTCGATCTATTACAGAAATGGCGAAAAAAAAAATGGCTGAACAAATGTAATGATCTTTTGCTCTTATTTAATTTTTTAATTAATTAATTAATTCCTTTTTTAATTTTTTATATCATAACCATATATTTTATATTTTTTTTTACAAATGCATACTTTATTATATTATATATTGCTTATTTTAATACGTATCAATACAAACACGTTCGAAATTATTTTTCAGAGAAAAATCTGAACATGAAATAATGAGAATTTGCAAAGAGCATCAAAATAAAATGGAATTACTTCGAACAGAAATAGATTCTTTCGATGAAAAAATAAAATTGATAAATGCTGAAAATGCTACACGAGAGAAAGATTTACGAACCACACGGTACATACAGTACACATACATTTTAACATATATATTTATTTAATCATTTTACTAAGAATATATTAAATATTATTGTTATATTATAGTCTGAAGGTACAAAACAAAGCTATTGAAGTTCTAGCAAAGTACGATCGTGTAATTGGCACTAAATATAAATTATTAGAAAAACTGACAAGCACAAATAACGCTCTTAAAGAAGAACAAGAAGAACTTCGTGTTCGTAAAATCACACAATTTCATTATCATCATATTAATTAAAAATGTTCATTACTTTTATAATTCTTTAAACATCTTTATTTCTCTATAGACACGTTTGATGGATCAAAACGAATTATATGTTCGTTTGAAGGAAGAACAAGAGAAAGAAATAATGATAGCATTTTTAGAAAGAATGAAACATTTTCAACAAAATCGTGCGGCTAAGATCATCCAGAAAACGTGGAGATTGTATCACGAACGGCAGTTACTGAAGAGGAAGAAGAAAACAAGAAGGAAATAGATTTTTTGTTCGTTAGGAACGAATAGTACAATTAGGAAGTGTGGGCGTGCGTATGTATATTCTGAAATCGTTTCTTCGTATATAAAATTTTTCTTATACGAAGAGAAACACACCGAGAGATATATACCGTGTACTTACAGAGATATATCTACGCATACATATGTAAGTACGCAGCGTGGGAGAAGGATAACATGCGCCGGCGCGTCGTCGAAGCGCATGCTCCGAAATCGACACAACAAGGTTCGGGGCTTGGGGTTAATATTCGCTCGAGTAGGCCAGCCTAGCGTGGAAGAGAGGCCGCAGGTGGTCGATCGTTACCGAGAGCTGTACTGTAGCCCGGGGACCGTAACGTCCTTTGAATTTCGGTAGGACTTTCGAAAGAGATAATTAATCGTAATTAGTGTTATTAAAGACAACAAAATTAAAGAGAATACGTACAAGTTTAATAAGAACTGATTTAATGGAAGTTAACGATTAGGTGTAAATCCTTTTACGTTACGCCAATGACACGTTAGCTGTAGGAGGGTTTGACAAGGCAAACTAAGGGGTGAGGGTTCCTTGGGTGGCTTTTGTGGGAGTGGTAGTGGCAGTGTTCTCTCTGTTGGTGCTAGATGGTAGTGGTTTTATGCTTTCATAAGCATATCGTTCAAGGTAGTAAAAGGCTGATCTCTAGAGTACGCTTTTGTTATTAGATACAATCAGCACAGGGCAGTCACGATCAGACATGCTTCGCACGCGGTTACATGCTTCTCGAGGAAGAAACCGCATGCCACCTGTGGCACATTTATGTTCCGTCGCGTGACCAGAAATTGGTACAGGCATTGTGAATTTTCATTCTTTTGGAACAAACGATGGTGATAGGTTCTTGTTTACTCGCGCGTTAGAAGTTTTATTCGCGACGACGCGAGTGTGCCGATGATCAGTGATTTTTTGTTCGTATCAAATATCGATTGAGAGAGAATAGAATTTTTCAACGAATAAAAAGAATTTTCCATTAATATGGATAAACAATCGCCGTGTCCTTGATACATTTACGCTCAAGCTACTATTTATTAGACCGAGAAATCAGACTAAAAAGATTCTTTATTATATTAACACGTAGAAAAGAATACGACAAAGCTTTCACGCTTCTCTCGCGAAAGGAATATTCGAGTAATCGAGCTTTCACGACACGATAGAAATTTGATTATCCTGAATGGACGTTTTTAGAATTTATTTATTTAACAACAAGTTGTTAGAATTGAAGGGAATATCGAAATTATTCTCGTGATCTTCTTTTTATTTTCTTTCCTTCCTTTTCTCTCTTGTGTGTGTTTTACTTGACTTCTCTCACAGTAAATTCTTCTCACGTTGGCAGCTTGCCCGAGAGTATACGACTTGTTAATACGTGTAAACGTACGCGTGTAAATAGCCTTTTGTGTAAATAACGACCTTGCATACGCGTAAGATACTTTTAATAACGCTGAAGTAATGTGATACTTGTTGGTAATTCATGCAGATAGGTCGATGCAATTTTAATGCGTATTATGATATTAACGTAAAGCTTTTGGAAGTCGGTCGAACGTAGAAGATCATGTAAATATCCGAACGATTTCATTTCATAAAATATATTTCATCTTTATTTTTCATTACTTTCAGTTACAAGGATTTTTTCTTTAATGAAAGAGGAATACGGATTTAAACGATGGGGAATATAAGAAGTTCTCCTCGATTTCGAAGATAAATGTAATAAAAGATTTTTCAAGAATACGTTGATATAGAGAACAAAAGGGAGAAACTTTCAATTATTACGATGACCGAGAAGACGAGCTTATCATTTCAATCGCCTACGATGGAGGAGCATGAAAGAAATCTGATGACTGGGACGTTGGAGCAAAGAAAAGAAGCTTTCAAGGAGGACGAGGAACTCATGAGAGAAACGACGAAATTTGTGACGGAGGTTATCGAAACAGCGGCCATAGAAGCTTCCAAAAGGAAGGAACAAGAGGAGGTAAAGAAAACATTCATTTGAGAATCGCTTTGCTTTTATCGTGCAAACACCTTTTTTCCGAGTCTCTTGAAAAATCTTCAAAGAGCCTTCCTCGCGATAGCCACTTTGAAATCTTTACACAGCTACTGACTTTTTAATATCTTCTTAATTAGAATTTCACTCGAATAATCAATAAAATGTTTCAGGGAGGTGACTTTGGCGAAGGTGAGTACTAAGCTGGTTCAATCGAGAGTCGCGTCATCGTATTAGATCTATGTAGCTTCGTAGTTGCAAAGTGAGAGAGAGAGAGAGAGAGAAAGAGAGAGAGAGAGAGAGAGAGAGGGAGAGAGAGAGAGAGAGAGAGAGGGAGAGAGAGAGAGAGAATGAACGTGAGAAAGAAAGAAAGAGCGAACGGTAGATAAAAAGGGAAAGAGAGACATACATACGTATGCATAACACATTGGAGTATATACATATGTATGTATGTGTAGATATACAAGTGTAATGTATAACGGAGTATACGTAGAATGCTAGTCAAGCTAAATTTATCATTAATTTCTGAATTTATTGATAAAGTTCGTTGGCAAAAAAAGAAAGAGAGAGAAAGAAAGAGAGAGAAAGAGAAAGAGAGAGAGAGAGAGAGAGAGAGAGAGAGAGAGAGAGAGAGAAACATGCTGGTTAGCATCTCCCCTAACTTCGTAACGCAACCCCTCTTGCCAGTAGTCCTCCTTTTTCCCCTTTAAACATTGATTCGCATTAAAGAAGAGTAAATGCATGTGTGCAGGCAGTAGTTTGAAAGGAGGCAATACCATCGCCGGCTGGAACAACCGAGCCCGTGGCTTCTGCAATCGAATTTTGAACGCACTTTGCCCGTGCTTCAGCAACAATGGTAAATCGTAGAGCGAAATTAGCGTGATAGTAAACGCTATTTTAAACTGCCAATTTGGAGCCCGTTGTCCTTGCATCGTGCTCGCATCGTCATTACCACATCATATCATCAAATAAACGTCGACGAGATACCTCATCGGAGATCAGCACGGAATCTTTATATCTCCCGCATCCTTCCAATAACAACGGACACCTTCGTTTCTACATCGATCGATCATTATATCGAGAATTTGCTCGATTTTCAGCCAATGGCCATGACCGAGAAAATCGTGTGTTAATGAAATACGACCGTGGTATCTTTTCTTTTCCTTTTTACATTTTTTTTTTCTTTTCTTTTCTCTTTTTTTAATCTTTTTTTCCCCTTTTTTATCTCTACTCTAGATTTTTTAACATTCGATCCTTTGATCCTTTTGCTCATTTTATTATTTACTTTTATATTATTATCTTTTCATATATGTGACATACGTTAATAGGTGATATACGTTAGTGCTGTTTTTTTTTTATTATCGAGAATAATGGAATCGATATTCTGGAAGATAATTTTCGATGAAAAGAGGATGAAGAGAGAAAGTTTATTCAGGAGACTGACCATAAACCTATCGCGTCAGGGACATCGGCTGAAGATCGAAAATACATGTTTCATAACTACGTCAAAGACAGAAGACTCCTTCTCTGTTCCCTCATTCACATAGCATCTTTATCATCGTTCCCCCTCAGTTGCAAGTAGGTATAAAGTAATAATCGTCCATAAATCGAGATAACAACATGGTCATAGAAATTGTTAAGTAATATTAAATGCACTTTATGCTAGTTTAGTAGATTCAATTGATTAATGCAAGGTTATGCATTTGTATGTAATGTCATATCGTAACCATATGAATGGATTTCTCTTATCGTCATCGACGAATCATCATAGTTTTTTTTTTTCGGTGTCTTCTCTCTTATCATCGTGACCGATGCGTTGTATGCGTAATAAAGTGGCACTATGGAGTTCTTTCTTTTTTTTTTTCTTTTTTTTTTCTTTTTTTCTCAATTAATGTCATAAGAAGGAAGCTAATCCGTTCGGACGCATTTATGGCATTGATAACGAAACATTGTATATACATACGTGTCCTCGCATTGTAACGATAACGATAACCGTATCGTTAATACGATGTACCGAAGTAGAATGAAGTGGAAACAAGCGAGTATTCGAAATATCGAACGGTTATTTAAAGAGAGAATGTATGTAGATATATATGCGTGTGTGTATAAAAGATAGAGAGAGAGAGAGAGAGAGAGAGAGAGAGAGAGAGAGAGAGAGAGAGAGAGAGAGAGAGAGAGAGAGAGAGAGAGAAGGAGAAATTAGTTGTAAAGTCCGATTAATGTCAGTTATATTAATCGAATAATTTTTAGTTCGATTAATATATGGAAATAAAAGTCACGACTTTTGATCGTTAAAATGTGAACTGTATCAAAATAGAATAACTTTATTCGATGACGATGAAATATTTTATTCTGAAAATAACGAGAAATATTCTTAACGCATATATAACATTAAATATACTATATCAGGGACCATAAATGATCGATAAGAGTAGAGAAATAATAAGAAGACCACAGAAAATTTGTATGCAACGCATCGTACAACAATTGACTGAGTCAAAACTCCTTATATCAACAATACGTTATCAAATTGCACGTTATCGTTATCGAAACACCTCGTTTATAAAAAT
Organism: Vespula vulgaris; assembly: GCF_905475345.1. Classification (NCBI taxonomy): domain Eukaryota; kingdom Metazoa; phylum Arthropoda; class Insecta; order Hymenoptera; family Vespidae; genus Vespula; species Vespula vulgaris. The sequence goes on along the minus strand of NC_066587.1, from coordinate 6,185,131 downwards.
CCAACCTGGGCATAAGTAATCTTAAAGTTCCTTGTAAGAAAGAGAAAAGAAAAAAAAAAAAAAAGAAAAATACTAAACAATCTTGCATGGCTTTTTTTCGTGACGGAGGACATTCGTTTAACGTGATACCTCTTTTTATACTTATCATATTTATTTCCTATAGAACTATTCAACTGGACTCCATACCGATATCGCTTCACGAGACCCTAACCGTTCACCGACGACACGAACTTCCGTTTCTTCGTCGAATGAACGAGGGCCCGAGAATTGTAACGAGAAATCGACGTCGAGACGGGCCTACTTAAATCATTCGATGGCAAAATAAATAACGTGATGTCAATTTTTGACGTGATAGCCGGAGACACTGATTGCGAATAAACACGTCTTATGTGGAACTCTTTCGAACGAGAATAGATATTACTATAGATATCGATGTTTCTCTACATTTGAAAATTATTTTCATCGTTTTTCGATGGGTAGGGGATATTCGATAAGGGGACAAAAAAAAGAACAGAAAAGAAAAGAAAAATGCAATAAAATACTCTGTCTTACGTTTTCGCCGCCTATCGACCTTAATCGTAAATATTCTAATATTCTTTTGATTTATTTTTTCGACTTTATAAAAAAAAAAAATACTAAAATTATTTTTGATTAACGCTTTCTATCTGTTTTTGCTTTTCTTTTCGTTTCTATGCTTTTTCCTTCTGTCTCTTTCTTTTTTTTTTTTCTTCATCTTTGTCGTTAGCTATCTCGGTAATAAATAAACTTATACGCTTATCCAAACTAATACTTGTGTGAAACGAGATCAATCTTTTAAGGTAATTTTCAACGGCGTAATTGTTAATGTTCCAATAAGACCGACTGCTCTGTGTATAACTCATGTTTAGTTTATAGTAAAAAAGCGAGTTCTTTAAAGAATTCCGCAACCGACGTCCACCTAATAGGCGTATCTATATATCTTTACTCTATGAGAACATTTAATGCCGCTTAAGTGTTCGTATAACGTTCTATGGCACGTAAAATAGAGAAAAGAGAGAGAGAGAGAGAGAGAGAGAGAGAGAAAGGAATGAAAGTTCATCAATGTCAGTGTGGTATTATTATACATACATATATGCATACATATAGATATACAGATATACATACATATATACATATATACATACATACACATACACATACATACATATATACATGTATAGGCTCTTTCTCTTCCTAACGATTCTATTTTATGACTCGTAGAAGAATATAATGTCGTGATGACGCGACCCGGAAGTATAAGCGTTCCATTAAAATTATAAAACATCTTGACTGTATTCGTTAACTTCATTAGTTATAAAACAAAAAATTGAAGAAGTTAAAAATAGATCTCTCTTTTTTTCATGCGACATAAAAATAAGGAAAGAAAAGAAGAAGTCGTTTGAATGTACAAAATAGATAGAATAGAAAATATATATAATATACATATATTATATATATATATATATATATATATTTAAATGAGAGAAATTGAATGAAAAGGAGAGAAAGTATTTTGTGAAGTGTGCCTACTCGTGAATGTACTTTTCATCTAGTAAACAAAAAAGGGAATTAAAAAAAAGACAAGAATAAAAGAACATTAAAAAGCAAAGAAACAAAATATAACACAATATGTACGGTATTGTTCGTTGAATGAAATGATACCTAAGAAAATTAATAAATGCGATTAGTTAACTAGCACAAAATAATTTTGGAGTCGAGTAATCATTTCGAGCAACAAGAGGGAAAAGTTCATTAACGAGGCTAATTAGTCGCTTATAACGAGGTCCAAAAGGGCGTGATAATAACGATTCTTAATTTTACGTTTAATAAACGGTAAAAGAAGCCGAGGGCCAAATATGAAAAGCCGTAAGCTGTATGAATAGTAGTCTTTCAGATGGTGACACCGTAAATGTCGATGGGTAAGAAAATCAATAATTTGGTAGTTCGGTCACGAATCGCGTAGCAACACCCGCGCCGACCTTTTAAAGTTACCTATATATACGTGAGTATATATATATATACATACATATGTATATATATGTATATATGTATATGAAGAATATGTATGAATTTTTTTGTGAACTTAAAACAAAGATTTACGATGATTATTTTTGTTTATTTTTCAAGTGGGATCAATAAATAACGCCGTGAATATCACTCGAGTGACAATCAAGAGATGTACCTATTATGTATCTTAATAAATTTTCGTAATTATATTATATCAAGAAGAAAAAAGACAGAAGGAAAGAACGAAGAAAATTGAAATCTGTAATTAAAGCGTTGATACGTCGTCTATCACCTTTAAATGATAGATATGTTTTGAGCATATGAATGACATTTCTTTTTCTAATATTTTTTCTTAATTATATTAACATAAATATATATTTACATATAAGTGATAAAATTAAGAAAGAAAAGAGAAGTTACGTGAAAATTTAATTTAAAACATTTCCAAAAAAGATAGAAATATCTAATCGTGTAGGAAGAATGGAATAAAAAGAAAAAGGAAAAAAAAAGAGAAGATAAATTTCAGTTGATATAGATCATTCGCGTAGCTTCAATTTTTCATGATTGAAAGTGGAAATAGTTTATTATAAAATGCGAAAAATCGTGTAGTTTATAAATCGATGTTTCCGTCTCGCGTCTGCTGATATAAAAAAAAAAGTTCGAATGTATGTATAATAGTGTAATAGACGAATCGTGTGAGAAGAAATGAACATTTTTGTGCTTTGTTCGTCGAAATAAAACATAAAATACGTTTATTTTTTCTTCGATGAATATCTACATAAATACCTGAGTATAGTATGTTTCTTTTTTTTTTTTATATACTACTCCAAGTAACATAACTATTCCTTCTTCCTTACATCACATATATTTATATGATTTTATATGATTTTATTATATAAATGTATCTGTGTATATAATGTAGTATACGTATATACTACATATGTATATTATATATGTATATATGTGTATATACACATTCTTCGCGTTGCTAACGATTATTATGGAAACTATGGAAACATGTTTGTTCGTCAGTGTTAGTAAGAAAATTTCTAAGATTAGGTTCCGATCATTGTATAGTTTTATTATGAGCGTAATACTGTGTTCGAGAAAATCCGAATGCGCAATTTTACCAAGTAGAATCTTAGACCGATATAATTTTTAAAGATGATCGTGCAACGTTCGATAGTACTATTGACAGTTCGATCAATCGAATTTTCAATTTTTCTATTATAAAACTCGAGGAAGCATAATATGTGGAGAGATACGAAGTAGCTATTTATGTCACTTTAACGCGTTTCTCTGTGACAACAACGAACCGCGACATTGACGGTCGTTCTACTTGTAATAAGTGGATAATTATGTAGAATATAAAAGGGGTAGATATATACATACATATATATATATATATGTATATGTATTAAAAATTTTAATTTCCATAGAATATTTGAGTATATATTTTTTGTGAAACAAACAGTAAGTATAGTTACAATAAAAAAAATTTGAGCCTTTTTATATGTATTATTAAAATTAATTAAATTATTTAAATAATTAATATTTTAAAAGGAATTTAAGAATCATAGAACATGGAGTGCTCTAATGATGTTGAAGAAGACAATATTAAAAAATGCGATGTAATTTGCAAAGAGAAACTTTCAAAACCATTGGAAAGGTACACAGAAGATTCGACGTTTAGAAGTGTTCAGACAAAACGAGCTTTTCGAATAAAGGAAACCGATGGTAAAATGATAACGATCGCAAGGATACCTACGTTCAATTATCCCCGATCTAGCATAGATCCTCCCTCTGAAAAAATATCAAGGTTCGTTCGATTCCAAAAGATATTTTTCTTTTTATTCTTCGACGACTTATTTTTCTTTAAAAAATTAATAAAAAATGTTTTTTCTCGTAAGATAAATTTATTTATTAAAAAATAATATTTGTATTTTATTTATTAATTATTTAATATCATTCATTTTATAAATATGATATATATAATATTGATATAATATATATAATAAAAATATAGTATATATATAATAAATATATATTATTAATATCTAATATAAAATTTCTTGGAAAAAATGTTTCTTAGAATATCACAATGTTCGATGATAACAAATAAAAAGAAGAAAGAAAAGGTCCCATCTTCTAAAAAGAGCAAACTTTATTTGTCTCTTCGAAAAAAAAGAGCTGCATTTCGACAATCATTGATCGAAGCTATCGCTATAAAGAAGGAAGAAGAAGAAGAAGAAGAAGAAGATGTATGTTTTGATACCAAGAAGCTCTTGATTACGAAGAGCGAAGAGGATCTTTTGAGATATTATTATTACGTTCTTCATGCTATCGATGACGTACACATCAAATCGATAGAAACTGCAACTTTGAAGAATATATTAAATTTGGTTCCAACTAAATGGCAAATGAAATTTTCAGAACTTTTGAATAAACTCCTTCAAGAAACGAAGGATGATTATAATTTGACTATTAAAAAAGCCGTTATTGATTTCGTCCTGCAGGAACCTTTGAGAGATGATCATGAATTGTTCGAAAAGGTTCTTTCTTTTTCATTTCTTTTTATAAATATTCTTTATAAATAAATTTAGAAAAGGTAATATAAATTTATTTTGTAGTTATCAAAAACGAAGGAGAGTGAAGAGATCAGACGATTTTCACTGGAACACAAATGTCGATATAGAAAAAGGACATCGAAGATGGAAAAGATCACTATTCTATACAATAATTATATGTATAAATCATTGGATTATTGGATCAAAGAATTCAGGTTCGTCAATCGAAAAGTAGAAAAAAAATTGTCAAAAATTTCGACATCTATTTGATTCGCTTAATTCATCGCAGTTATAAAAGATTGATCAATATAGAAAAGTTAACGTCTTTTGGAATGCCGTATGACCTTGCGACTTTTGAGTACAAAATAACAAAGATGCTTCGAAAAATGAAAAAAGACCTTAAGATAAATTGGTTGCCAAAAATTCAAGATGTATTCTATAATGTAAGATATCGTTTTCCTTCTTTTCATTTACTTTTGATAGTATTTAATGATTTTGACAAATATTTATCGTTTATTTTTATTTATCATAATTACGGTAAGTTAAGGAAGAAAGAACATTCACATAAAGGTGAAACTTCAATTGATGCATCCAAATTAGAAAAGACTTACAATTGTCTCGCTATGATAATGGAAACGCAATTACGAGAACTCTGTCTTAATTCCATAGAGAATTATATCGATTATCTTATGGACGTAGGTGTAAGTAATTAAAGAAATAAAAAAAAAAAGAAAACAGAAGAAAAAAAATTAATTTAATTTAATGTATTAAAGAAATTATTTTGTTAAGAATGTTTTTATTTATGTTACCATTGTTCAGGGTAAAAACTGTGGGTTCAATATAAAAGTCGTCGTAAGGAAGAAAGCAATTTGCTTTGACCCATCTTTCACAATGTTCGTGGAAACTTTAACATCACTTTTACATGCGATCTACGAAGCTGTGACGGTCTTTCCACGTATCGAGAGTGAGACAATTTTTAAGAATGCGAAAAATATGTTAAAGGTGTGTCAAAGATATCTTTGGTTCTTATTATCCGAATATTTGAAAATTTATTTTATATTATTATTTTAGCCACTAATATCATCGGATTTGCTGGAACATTATTCCAACAAGATCGCCAAATTGATAGAAGTACATAAAGTTGAGATAGAGAAACAGTTAGAGGATTTCGTGATCTATACAAAATTGATCGAGGAAGTGGAAGAAGAGGATGTCGTGGAACCATTTTTACAAGCTGATCCACCTCGATCTTTCGAAGAATATAGCGATATCATTGAACATTACTATCGACTGGGTCATTATCTTCCGGTTATATTAGATCGTACTTATTTCGGAAAACTTTTCGAAGTTCGTAGGAAAGATCTTATAGATCATATAGTCTTCGAGGCTGGCCGTTTAAAAGAACTTTTACTTTCTAAAATGGTCGACGATTATCAACGAGAAATGCGAGAGTAAGTATATAGAAATATTAAAGATCTGAAAAGTTGAATTTATTAATTATTTTATGTTGCAATGATTTAGTTCATAATATAATATGGTATTAGAATAGGAGACCATTATCAGAATATAGCAGACCAAGCGTTGACTGTACCACCAAATACGTCTGAACTTGTAAAACTTAAAGAATTCATAGATACAGCTGAAACTGAAACGGTTTTTATGCTTGAAAATCGCTTAAAGGATTTAAAAAAATATATTCTCTTTTTAACAGACTACTGGATTTTAACACCGGTTGAACTCAAAACAAATAATTTTGCTTTTCAATGGTGAATCTCTTACATTTCATTTTTAATATGATCTTCGAAGAAATTGATTATTTTATTAAAAAAAATTGTTCATTCGTTCTTTAGGTATCACAACATATCTTCTATCTTCGAACAACATCGAGAAATAATCGCAAGCAAAACTGGAGAATATCAAAAGATGTTGAAAGACAAAATCGAGAAATTTGAAAAGGATCTCGAACTTTACGCGAAATATTGCGACGAAATACAATATTGGGGCAATATCGAAGAGATTTATCGTTACCAGAAGAAGGCTACCAGTTTAGAAAATAAAATAATTGCTGCGATGGAAACGATCGATAGATTTAACGAGGAAGAACAATTGTTTGGTTGGGAACTCTCGCAATTTCCATTAAGAAAAAAGGTAAAAGGAGATTAAATCAAACTGAAAAAATAAAATGAAAAATGTTCGTGAAATAATTTTTCTATCAACCTTGATCTATATCTTTAAATCAGATTGCCGATCAATTATCGCCATACAAAAAACTGTACGACGTAGCCTGTGAAGCCTTTGCGAATATCAACTTATGGATGAATTCGATGATTGGCTCGCATGATCCAGAAGACATAGAAACCGAAACTGGAACGGCATATCGAACTGCATATAAATTAGAAAAGATTTTCCAAGAAGCAATACCTAAAAAGTTAGCTGAGACGATAGTTGGTAAAATAGATGAGTTCAAAGCGCATATGCCAGTGATAATGACGTTAGGAAATCCATTCATGAAAAGTCGTCATTGGGAACAGATTTCAGAGATTGTTGGATTCCCGATAAAGGTCGATAAACATATGACATTGGCTAAGGTAAAACGTTGCTATTATTCTTCAAAAATTTCATGAATAAGATCCTGAATCATTTTCGTTAATATGATCGTGATAGATTTTAGATTACGGTCTAGCTGATTACGTTCCGAAATTCGAAATAATTTCGGAAGCTGCAATGAAGGAAGGAAATCTTGAGAAGACCTTGAGCAGAATGTATACGGAATGGGCAGAGATAGCGTTTACAGTGAATCCTTATCGAGATACCGGTACTTACGTTATAGCTAGTGTTGATGAAATTCAATTATTGCTGGACGAACATTTGACCAAGGCACAGACTATGAAAAATTCTCTCTACATCAAGCCTTTTGAACAAGAGACGCTGTAGGATAATCGACTTTCACCCGTTCATTTATATTTACAAATTCCTTTCACTTTTTCTATTAGATTTTTCTTCTTTCAGCGAATGGGAAGCAAAGTTACTTTTGTTGCAAGATATTATGGATTATTGGTTAGCCGTTCAAGCTACTTGGATGTATCTCGAACCAATTTTTTCTTCGCCTGATATTCAGCAACAAATGCCAGAGGAGGGTCGACGATTTAGTGCCGTTGATAAGGTAGATCGTTCGATCTTTTTTTATATCTTATTCGAACAAAGAAATTAAATATAATTTCGAAACAGATTTGGAGAGAAATTATGGCCGCAGTAGCCAGTGATCCAAAAGTTATGTCCGTTATTCAAATCGAGAAGATGTTGGATCGTTTCAAAAAATGTACGAATTTACTCGATCTCGTTCAGAAAGGCTTGGTAGCATATTTGGAGAAAAAGAGACTATACTTTGCAAGATTTTTCTTTTTATCCAATGACGAGTTACTAGAGATATTATCGGAAACGAAAGATCCTACCAGGTAAAACAATATTAGAAGATATTTTATTCGTGAACGTGCTCGTCAAATTAAATTTATGTTTCGCAGAGTTCAACCACATTTGAAGAAATGTTTCGAGGGTATAGCGAAACTTAAATTCACGGATAAGATGGAAGCAACAATGATGGAGTCTTCTGAAAGAGAAGTAGTTATCTTTGAAGACATAATTGACACTGCTGCTGCTCGAGGACAAGTAGAAAAGTGGCTTTTAGAATTGGAGATTGTTATGAAGAAGAGCGTTAGGGCACAAGTAAATCAGAACTGTTTATTTAATCAATATTACATAATGACACAATTTAAATTTGATTGAACTAAAACTACGCACGATTATTATGATTGTTTAGGTCATACGTGCAAAAGATGCGTTCGTGACAAAAGTTAGATGTCAATGGGCTTTAGATTGGCCTGGACAAACGATTTTATGTATCAGCAAACTTTATTGGACCGCTTACACAACAGATTCATTTTCTAATGGTTCTACAGGTCTTAAGGATTACATTCAAATTTGTATAAACGATCTTAATGACATTGTCAAGTTGGTACGTAGCAAGCTGTCGAAACAAAATCGAACGACTTTAGGTAATATCTTAATTAACAAATTCTATTACAAAAATGTTCCCTCAGTATTCTGATCGTTATGATATTATATTCTTTGTAATTGCAGAAGCTTTAGTAACTTTAGACGTTCATGGAAAAGATGTTATAACAGATTTATTCGAACAAGGAGTAACTCAATCAACCGACTTTAAATGGCTTTCTCAGATGAGATATTATTGGACGGTTAATATACATTTATAGTATTTAATCGTTATATTAAAAATATATTCTGATCATATTTATTTTTTCAATCACAAATCATATAGAACGAAGACTTGTACGTGATGATGATAAACTCAACTTTGAAATACGCCTATGAGTATTTAGGTAATACTTCGAGATTAGTGATAACACCATTAACAGATAGGTGTTATAGAACGCTTTTTGGTGCATTACATTTGAATCTTGGTGGTGCACCGGAAGGTCCTGCTGGTACTGGTAAAACAGAAACTACAAAGGACATGGCAAAAGCTGTTGCTAAACAATGCGTTGTCTTTAATTGTTCCGAAGGTTTGGATTATATCGCTTTAGGCAAATTTATGAAGGTGAAACATTTTTAATTTTCGTTCTTATCCTAAAACCATTGTCGTTTTTTTTTATTATCTATCATTTTGTCAGGGTTTGGCTGCCACTGGAGCTTGGTCTTGCTTCGACGAGTTTAATCGAATCGATTTGGAAGTTTTATCCGTCGTAGCTCAACAAATTTTAACGATTCAACGAGCGGTCAACGCAGGCAAAGAGATATTGATCTTCGAGGATACCGAATTGAAATTAGATCCAACTTGTGCTTGTTTCATTACAATGAATCCAGGCTACGCCGGACGAACTGAATTACCTGATAATTTGAAAGCTCTCTTTAGACCAGTTGCTATGATGGTTAGTTAAAAAACAAATGTTAATTATAAGATTGAATTGAAATAATTTTAATGAACGTTGTATTAGGTACCGGATTATGCATTAATAGCAGAGAATACACTCTACTCTTACGGTTTCTATCAAGCTCGACCATTATCCGTAAAAATTGTCGTAGCTTATAGGCTCTGCTCCGAACAATTATCCAGTCAAAATCATTATGATTACGGCATGAGAGCCGTGAAATCTGTTCTAATAGCTGCGGGCAATTTAAAGCTGAAGTATCCTGACGAAAACGAGGATATTTTAATGCTGCGCAGTATCAAAGACGTAAATTTACCGAAATTTCTTCATCAAGATATACCATTATTCAACGTACGTATATTCTTTATATTCCAGCTGGAATAGTAATCATATATAGTAATATCTTTTCTTTAGGGTATTATGTCAGATCTTTTCCCAAACGTGACTCTTCCTACACCAGATTATACGTATTTGAACGAATGTACGGAAAAGGCATGCAAAGAATCTAATATTCAATGTGTTCCTGTCTTCCTCGAGAAAATACAACAGATTTATGAGATGATGATCGTTAGGCATGGTTTCATGATCGTGGGTTTTCCTTTTGGTGGAAAGACTACAGCGTATAGAATATTAGCTGATGCTCTTAAAATTTGTGAAGAAATGGTAACATCTATATCTCAATAATATTGATTAACATATTTATCTTATATTAATATATTATATTTCTTTAGGAACTCCTAAACGAAAACAAAGTAGAAATAACCGTGATGAATCCTAAAGCGATAACGATGGGCCAATTGTATGGAGAATTTGATCCTGCCTCTCACGAATGGAAAGATGGAATTTTAGCGGTAAGCTATCGTACTTTTGCCGTTTCTACTAACGAAAATCGCAAGTGGTTGGTCTTTGATGGACCTATCGATGCTATCTGGATCGAAAGTATGAACACGGTTTTGGATGATAACAAAAAATTATGTCTTATGAGCGGCGAAGTGATACAATTAGCACCAAAGACCAATTTAGTTTTCGAACCGATGGACCTTGAAGCTGCTTCACCAGCTACGGTATCGCGTTGTGGTAATTTCAACTTTTTATCTTCGACATCATCGTTTCTTTCCTTCTTTGTCTAAACATAATACTCCTGTTTGTGCATGGGGAACTAGGTATGATTTATATGGAACCCTCTGCGTTAGGATGGAAGCCATTATTATTATCATGGATGTCTACGATTCCAGCAAATATAGATGCTTGGTTAACAAATTTTCTTTACGAATCATTGTTCTTAAGATTTTGTACTCCACTTTTCCGTTTCTTACGTCGCGGTAGTATCAAGGTATATATTTATTATTCTATTTTGATCATTCTTGAATTGAATAGATTTTGATTTGAAGGAATTGTGTCCAATGCCTGATTCCAATCACTTGCGATCGATAACGTATCTGATGGACTGTTTCATCGAGGAATATCACGATGAAAAGATAGCGAAAAAAATCGACGAATATGACCTTCGAGCACAAATTGAGGTAGGGAGATAATTAGTATTGTAATTTGAGTATAGATATCTATTTAATAAAATCTATGATAATTCAGGGATCTTTTTTCTTCTCCTGTATCTGGGCAATGGGTGGCACTTTGGAAGCAAGTTCCAGAGAAAAATTCAGTATATTTTTCCGTGGTTTTATGGAAAAAGAATTTCCATTAGCTCTGATGGAAACATATCAATTGGATGAACCAGTACCTCAACCTGAAAAACCATACATCTTTGTCATGCCTAAGCACAATCTTGTTTTTGATTATAGATTCATTAAAGAGGTAGAAAATTTTAGAGCAAGACGAAGCTAAAGTTCATTTCAGCTATAAATAAAAATTATTATGCTTTTAGGGTAAAGGAAAGTGGAAGTTATGGTCTGACGAATTAATCAACGGTGCCCCTATTCCTCGAGATATCCCAGTTAATCAAATAATCGTCCCGACCGTGGAAACAATACGTTATATTGCTCTTTTTCAATTGCTAGTTCAACATGAGAAACCTGTGCTTTTTGTGGGACCAACAGGAACAGGCAAATCCGTTTATGTAACTGATTTCTTATTGAAAAAGAATAACTCGGCCATTAATAAGCCATTATTCATAAACTTCTCCGCTCAAACTACGGCCAATCAGACTCAAGATATAATAATGAATAAGCTTGATAGAAGGCGCAAAGGTGTTTTCGGTCCTCCTGTTGGAAAACGGTGGATTATTTTTGTCGATGACGTATCAATGCCATTAAAGGAAACCTATGGTGCACAACCACCGATAGAATTGCTTCGTCAATGGCTGGATCATTGGCAATGGTGATAAACTTATTTTAAAAACAACAAACATCAATTTCTATCATTTTTTTTCTACATTTTATTTATCAAATTTTCAATTTAAATATAGGTACGATCTAAAAGAAATGATACCCATCAAGTTGATAGAGATTCAATTGATGTGTGCTATGGCACCGCCTATAAATGGTGGAAAAGACGTAACTCCACGATTCAAAAGACACTTTTTCACTTTAACTATATCCGATTTCGAGGACGACGTTATGATAATGATATTCAGTAAAATCATGTTATGGCATCTTGATACGAGGTCAGTCAATTTTTTTATCATGATCACTTACAGAACATCATTTGGTTTTTATTTGTTTAGAGGTTTCAGTAAAGAATTTGATCCATGTATCGACCAGATCGTTTTTGCGACTTTAGATGTCTTTAAGGAAAGTCTTAAAAATCTTTTACCAACACCAGCGAAATGTCATTATATATTCAATCTACGAGACTTTTCCAGAGTGATACAGGTTTTATATTTCGTCTTAAAAATTATTTGAAAATTTTCTTTTACTCGTGACTGATACATAATAATTTTTTAAACTTAGGGGGTACTCTTGTCTGTCCCCGAAGCAATGTCCACTTTGGTAAGCATGAAAAGATTATGGGTTCATGAGATATTACGTGTATTTGGAGATAGATTAATCGATGAAATAGATATGAATTGGCTCATCGAACAATTGCATTTGACTTTGAGAAAACATATGGAAACCTCTATGGAAGAATTGTTTAAAGATTTTCTTCAAGCTAGCAAAACTAAGAAGGTATTATATATAACATGTGATTATGATCATGGGAGTTTATTTTATCTATCGTTTCAGATTACCGATTACGAGATGAGAAAATTATTGTATTGTGATTTTATTGATACAAAAGTGGATGTTCGTTTGTACAAGGAAGTATTTGATTTAGAAAAATTACGAGAAATTGTCGAGGCTTACTTGACGGAATACAATGCTATGTCAAAAAAACCGATGCACTTAGTCATGTTCCGGTAATAATCTCTTTTATTATATTAATCCAAGAGCAACACACAAATTATTTTGAAATGTATACTTTGTGTGTGTATTCAGTTTCGCCATCGAACATTTGTCAAAAATCTCTCGAATCATCAAGCAACCGAGAAGTCATGCTCTTTTGGTCGGCGTTGGTGGTTCTGGAAGACAATCGTTGACTAGATTGGCATCACATATTTGCGACTACGATGTTTTTCAAGTTGAGATCACCAGACAATATAGTACTAATGAATGGCACGAGGATATTAAAACGATCATGCGTAGGGCGACTGCCACGGAATTGCATTCGACGTTTCTTTTCACTGATATTCAAATCAAGGAGGAGAGCTTCTTAGAAGATATCAGTAATATGCTGAATTCTGGAGAAGTATGTTATTATTTAGTATCTATTAAAGATGTCATTGATCTTACATTTATTATTACATCCAAATTGATGTCATAGGTGCCTAATATATTTACTAACGAAGAGAAAGTTGAAATTTGCGAAAAAATGCGACAAATCGATCGACAACGAGAACGATCCTTGCAAACAGATGGTAGCTTAGTTGCTCTCTTCAATCTTTTTGTTCAAATAGCGCGTGATCAGCTTCACATCGTCGTCGCTATGTCACCAATCGGTGATGGTTTCAGAAATCGCATCAGAAAATTTCCGGCGTTGGTTAATTGCTGTACCATCGATTGGTTGCAAGTACCTATAGATATACATTACCAAATAAATTCTTTCACTCCACTGATTTCGTCTATAAACATAATCTCATCATCCTTGTAATTTATTTTGCAAGGCATGGCCTGAGGATGCACTTGTAGCTGTTGCAAGGAGATTTTTATCTGAAATCGAATTGTCAGATCACGAGAGACAAGTAGGAATAGACATGTGTCGTTTCTTCCACGTGTCAACGGAAAAATTAAGTGCAGAATTTTTGATACGCCTCAATAGATACAACTATGTAACACCAACGTCCTACCTCGAGATGATCAATACTTTCAAGGATCTTCTAGACAAGAAAAGACGGTAAATATATAGATGATTGATATTTAAATAAATATTAATTTCTTTTCTACACAGTATACTATTCCATTCTTTATTTTGTTCAAAATTTGATGTATCCGTATCATCACAGAGAAATATTACTAGCCAAAGCTCGATATCAGGGTGGTTTAGGTCGATTAGATAGCACACAGCAACAGGTCGCGGATATGCAAGAAACTTTAAGAAAATTGCAACCACAGTTGGTTACTGCTACTCAAGATGTTCAAAAAATGGTGATTAATATTGAAAAAGAGAATAAAGATGTAGCAGAATTCGAAAAAATAGTAAAACGCGACGAAATTGCGGCTCAGGTGAACGGATAAAGAATAATTATAGAAATCAGTGATTTATCGAACTCTCCTCAGAAATTATTTTTTCTAGACTGTCGCTGATGCAGCAGCTGCAATTAAAGCAGAATGCGATGCGAATTTAGCAGAAGCTATGCCATTTCTGCGTAATGCTCAAGCAGCTCTTGGTACCTTAACTACAACAGATATTGCAGTAGTCAAAGTTATGAAACGGCCACCGTATGCTGTGAAACTTATTGTCGAAAGTGTTTGCGTTCTTAGGGTATTCTCATAACGATCTAAAACTTTATTGTTTATATGCATATGTTCGAACTGTTTCATAATTTTTATAAATGATCATCGTTTTAGGAAATAAAGCCAGATAGAGTACAAACGAAGGATGGTATAGTCGATGATTATTGGAAGACTTCTTTAAGAATGCTCAGCGATGCCAAATTTCTAGATTCCTTGTTGAACTTTGACAAGGATAATATACCCGAAAAAGTGATAGAAAATATCCGTAAGAATTATTTGACAAAGCCCGATTTCGATCCCGAAAAGATGAAGAAAGTCTCCACTGCTTGCGAGGGACTTTGTCGATGGGTCATGGCGATATCAGAATACGACAAAGTAGCGAAAGTGGTTGCTCCAAAAAAGAAGGCTTTGGCTGAAGCTGAAGCAACATATTCAGAAGCATTGTACGAGCTGAATGTAAAACGGAAACAATTACAAGAAGTTCAAGTATGTCGGCAATTTAAAAATTCACGTTTCTTGACTTTTCTCTTTCATTTCATTCACGTTTTACAAATTTGTATTTTTCATTCGTTGCCATTGTCATTGTTAGGACAAATTGTTTATTTTGGAAAAATTGTTAAATCAAAGAAAAGCAGACTTTCAAGCAATGTCCGATCAAGTCGCCGAATGCGAATTAAAGATAAAACGCGCAGAAGATCTTATTGGTGGATTAGGCGGAGAATACAATCGTTGGTTGCAAAGTGCTCAAGAACTCGGAGATAGGTAGTTCCTTTTTCTTTTTAATAAAAAGAAAGATCGTAATTATGTAAATGAGTATGAGAAAGCATTGATTTAGAGTTAATTGATACCCATTCTAGACTTCGTTTTCTCTTTATTCATTTTTCTCTTGCATTTTATCTCAAGTTTTATCGTAAAGCTCATAAAAATTTCATTATCAATTAAGAAAGAAAGTTCGACTGATTTAAAATTCTTCTTGGCTTAATTAAACGTATCATAGATATTACCGGTTAACTGGAGACGTGATCATTGCCTCTGGAGTGATCGCTTATCTTGGTCCATTTACAATGCCATTTCGTGTACAACAAATCGCGGAATGGGTGGAGCTTTGCACGAATTTAGAAGTGATATGCACGAAAGATTTTCAATTACGAGACGTACTCGGTGATCCTGTTTTAATAAGAGATTGGAACATATTTGGATTACCAAGTGATCTATTTTCTATTGATAATGGTATCATCGTTACGTAAGTAGTATACTCATGATCTACACATGATCAACAATAATTGAAAAAATAATTATTATTATTATCATACGTTCGAACTTTTATTCTATATCATAGAAATGCAAGAAGATGGCCACTGATGATAGATCCTCAAAATCAAGCGAATAAATGGATCAAAAATATGGAAAAGACTAATAACATGAGTATCATTCGACTGGCACAATTGGACTACATCAGAGTTTTAGAGAACGCTATTCAGTTTGGCCAACCTGTGTTATTAGAGAATATTGAAGAAGAACTGGACGCCGTTCTTGAGCCAATCCTTTTAAAACAAACGTTCAAGCAAAGCGGTGTTTTATGTATTAGATTAGGTGACACTGTAATTGAGTATAATACAAATTTTAGGTAGGCTTATCGTAAGATAGTAATAGGAATAAATATATATTATATAATAGAATAAATACTCGCATGTTCAATCTCTTTTCATAGATTTTATATAACGACCAAACTGAGAAATCCTCATTACTTACCAGAAATAACTGTTAAAGTTACTTTGGTCAACTTTGTGATTACACCGGAAGGATTGGATGATCAATTGCTCGGCATAGTCGTTGCTAAAGAAAGGCCAGACTTGGAATCTGAGAAAAACGCATTGATTTTACAGAGTGCTACAAATAAAAGGTAATCGTCATCACTTTCTTTTTTAATTTTATATCGTGCAAAAATTGTTGACACTCTTTTATATGTCTATTCAGATTGTTGAAGGAAACGGAAGATAAGATTTTAGAGGTATTATCCGTAGCCGAAGGTAATATTCTCGAAGATGAAGAGGCAATCGATATATTAACGTCTTCAAAAAATTTGAGCGACGATATTCATATAAAACAGACGGCTACTGAGATTACAGAGAAGTCGATCGATGCAGCTCGACTTCAATACACGCCAATTGCCGTTCATTCTACCATATTGTTCTTCACTATAGGTATAACAAATAGCATACATAAAATAATTTACTTGTTATTTTATTTGTGAAAGTATTTATTTACAGCTGTACTAGCAAACATAGACCCGATGTATCAATATTCCTTAGTATGGTTCGTCAATCTTTACATTATGGCGATCGAAAATACACATCCTACGGAAGATTTGGATCAACGTTTGAAAGAACTCATCGAGTACTTCACTTATTCGCTCTTTCTCAACATATGTAGATCCCTATTCGAAAAGGATAAACTTTTATTTTCTTTACTTCTTGTTATTAATTTGTTGAAACAACAAGACAAACTTTCCATGCCTCAGTGGATTTTTCTCTTAACGGGTGGAGTTGGTCTTGATAATCCTTATGCTAATCCAACTACATGGCTACCTATTAAACAGTGGGACGAATTATGCAGACTCGACGAAGTCACGGGATTTTCTGTGAGATTATTAAATATTATTGAAAGATTCGCAAAAAAAATGAATAATAAAACATCTTCAACATTTCCATTTTGAATCGTCTAGGGTATTAAAAAAAATTTCACCACGAAAAGTGAAGAATGGAAGACAGTGTTCGATTCGAAAGAACCACAGAACGCGACATTTCCAGTTCCATACAATCATATCGATTTGTTTCAAAAGCTGCTGATATTGAGATGTATTAGACCGGATAAAATCGTACCAGCTGTTCAAAATTTCGTCGAATGTACTTCTTATTTATCTTTGAATCTTAATCAATTGATAAATATAATGAAAGTACATAAAACATTATTTTTAGTTGAACTGGGTTCGCAATTTGTGGAGGCACCGACATTCGATTTGGTTTCTTCATATGCCGATTCTAACAATTGCATTCCACTGATATTCGTATTAACTCCTGGAGCTGATCCAGCTCAAATATTGTTAAAATTTGCTGATGATCTAGGTTACGGATCAGATCGACTATTTTACTTGTCCCTGGGGCAAGGTAAAAATCTAGTTATTTATAATCCAGCTTGTAAATTACACTCATTATTCCTTTCCTGTTTTCTCTATCGTGCATTATTATTCAGGTCAAGGACCAATCGCTGAGGAACTAATAGAAAACGGTGTAACGAATGGTCATTGGGTGGTTCTACAGAATTGTCATCTCGCAAAGAGTTGGATGCCGACGTTGGAAAGGATCTGTGAAGGCTTCATACCTGAAGCAATTCATTCGGATTTTCGATTGTGGCTCACTAGCTATCCAGCTGAACACTTTCCTATTTCAGTTCTTCAGAATGGCATTAAAATGACAAACGAGCCTCCTAAAGGCTTGAGAGCTAACATCATTCGATCGTACATGAATGATCCGATTAATGATCCTGACTTTTTTGAGTCCTGTCATCAGAGCGATATTTTTAAAAAATTAATTTATTCGTTATGCTTCTTTCATGCTCTAGTGCAAGAAAGACGAAATTTCGGCCCTATTGGTTGGAATATACCCTATGAATTTAATGAAACAGATTTGAGGGTCAGCATTTTACAATTGCATAATTTTCTAAATGAATACGAGGACGTACAATTTGAAGCACTCAAGTATCTTACTGGGGAATGTAATTATGGTGGTAGAGTTACTGACGAATGGGATCGTAGAACATTGAATACTATTCTACAAAAATTCTATTGCGAGTAAGTATTCAAAGATTGTTATTGATCGAAAAAATATTTATCTAAATTTTTTTTTTTTTTTAATCATAGGGAAGCGATCGGAGAAAATATCTATTACTTTGATACCAGTTCAAACATTTATTACTGTCCTATAGTCAGAGAATACGATGCTTTCGTTGAATACACGAAACGTCTTCCATTAATTACCGCGCCAAGTGTTTTTGGAATGAACGAAAATGCGGATATTATTAAGGATCAGCAAGAAACGTCATTGCTTTTTTCTTCTCTTTTATTGACTCAGGTAAAATCGATCACGATTTCTTTTATTTTCAAACGATCGTTCTATTATTAATATGAAATTGATTGGTTTAATTTTTGCTATCCAGGATCGTCTGGTAGGTATATTGTATGTATATATGAATGATTAATTTTTCGATTAATTAGTAATCACTTTTAATCGTTTTTTCGATATTTTAACATGCAGGATCTATGGCAAATAAGGGTACGTATTATTCTACTTGGAACGAGATTTGACCGATCGATTTTTTGCAAAGAAAAACTCTCGAATAATAAGGCGTAAAAATAGATTAACGTTGCACGCAACGAAACGATAAATTTCTTTGCTTCGCAGGAGACGGTTAAAACTGGAACTGGGGCGATGACGAGCGATGAGATAGTCTTCAACGTTGCTACCGATATTTTGAGTAGACTTCCAGCGGATTATGATCTTCAAACTGCGAACGAGAAATATCCTACATCTTATAGTCAAAGCATGAATACCGTATTAGTACAAGAAATGGGTCGTTTCAATAAATTATTGGATTGTATTCGAAATAGCTTGATCAATATCCAGAAAGCCATAAAAGGTCTCCTTCTTCTTTAGAATCTATCGTCCAAAAACAAATTATATGTCCTCGTTTGTTATCATTAATCGATCTAAAATTTTTTAATAAATCTTGATCATTTTGAACAGGTTTCATCGTTATGTCTTTCGAGCTCGAAGATATTTATGGGACAATATTGACTGCTAAAATACCATCTTATTGGATGCAACACTCCTATCCCTCTATGAAGCCTCTCGGTAGTTACATAAACGACTTTTTGCAACGTTTAAGTTTTTTACAGGTAACTCTTATGACGACGATCAATTTTATTGTGCCACTACTACATTGATATTTCACAGAAATGGTACGACGAAGGTCCTCCTATGGCTTTCTGGCTGTCAGGATTTTATTTTACTCAAGCATTTTTAACCGGCAGTAGACAGAATTACGCGAGAAAATATAGTATACCAATTGATCATTTGGTTTATGACTTTATTATTCTCAAAGAAACTGTTTTTAATCAACCACCTGAGAATGGAATTTATATTTATGGATTATTTTTGGATGGTGCTAGGTTCGATAAAAACGAAATGGATTTGAAGGAAAGCTTACCCAAAGTCCTTTACGATTACATGCCTTTTGTAAATATATAACATTAATATATCTACTTATTGAATTTCTCGATATATTTAGATCAGGATAATAACATTTATTTTTTTCTCTTTTGTTTTACATTGTTTTCTACATTATATTATGTATTAGATATCTATTATGTATTAGGTCTCTAGTCGTTGCTTTTTATGAATTATATAATAAGTCTAGCGCATGTAATATTAATTTGCAATTGAATAGAGCAAGTGTAATAGTAGGTATTGTCGTACATAAAATGAACTTCGTGTAATCGTTTTAAAGAGGTGTAATTTCTAAATACGTTCTTTCTTTTAGATGTGGTTGCTACCAACAAAAAAAGAGGATATAAAGGAAAGACGAACTTATACGTGTCCTCTTTACAAAACCAGCGAACGTCGAGGAGTATTGTCGACTACAGGACATTCCACAAATTTTGTTATAGCTATGTGGTTACCTACAACAATGCCACCGGAACATTGGATTATGCGAGGAGTTGCTATGCTTTGTCAATTATCAGAATAAAAACATTTTCTTATCGATTTTACTAGGCGGGCTTTTTTAAATTTTTTTTCATGAATATTATCGATATTTTTGTATTCCACCGACAGAGGGTACTGCATACCGTTAGAAGCTGATTGGTTGAACTTCAATGAGAGAACCAATTGCGTGAGCTGCCAATTCGAACTCTGTTGTAATATCGTTTATATCTATACGCTTGATATAACTCAATAAAGGAAGAGACCTAAACTGATAATAAGTATTTGCGCAGAAGTTTCATGTTACAATGTTATGAAGGAGTTGCATCTAGAGATTATTCTTTTTTATGACTAGATTCATTTGAGGAAGAAAGGGAGAAATATAGTGATAGATATTCATTTAAAGATGGCCGCACCTTCGCGGCTGGATTACTGTGTCACGTCAATTTTACGTGTCCCTTCGGGATTGCGAGAGGAGGAGTTGGTAGCTGATTAATTCGTGCGTGATACTTATATTGGTTAGAAATTAAATTCGTGATTAAAAATGATCTGATTGTAGCGATCATAAAATGAATTGTCATCAAATATTAAGCGGGGCCTGCAATGCAGGCGACCGCTGCTACGCTGTCGGTTCTGTCGAGGGTATATCTTTCACGGTGAGTTTATTACCTTATTTCCTTTAGACCCATTTTTTTTCTCCGAAGAACATATATGTATATATTATACGATCTTTATGATATCGTCCTTGTCCCAATAACAATCTTACGTTGTGATACCTAAGAAAAAAAAAATGAATTTGACTCAACGTATATGAAAGTCAGCTGATTAAAGACACTTTTGTTTTGCATTTCTTTCTCGTATACCTTTACAATAAGTCATTTATTCGATATTGTACAATCTTGCCATATGATAACAACTGAATAACGTTATCTATAAATACTGTTTCCATTTTCTCGTTACACATTTTTCTTTATCCGCACGCATTATTTTATAAATATCGATATTTTATATAATAAATTTATAAATATAATATATGTATATCGATATAGAAATATCAGTTCGCATATATAATTTATGATATTTGCTATTAAATTCAGGCATACGCCGCTGGCTGCAACATTGTCATTTTGGCTAACAATTTTGAGCGTGTTCAAATTATACCAGGAGCTGTACACAACTATATTAGGATTAGCTGTTTGGATTGTAGTACAGATACGGGAAAAATTGCTGCAGCTTACGAAAATCAAGTCTGCATATTTGAGCCAACGCCATTGATACATAGTACTTGTTCACATGTGTGTATTATTTTTTTTATGATATTTAAATTATCTCTATAATTGACATTATATGATTAGAGATATAAATAAAATCTTCTATCTGTAATTTTCTTATAGCAATTGGAATATCGTTGGGTTCAAACAGGAAGTTTACAAACAGAGTCTAATATCACTTCTTTGTCATGGAACTTAGAAGGAACAAGGTTATTAACAGGTGGCGAGCTTTTACAATTATGGCATCAAAATATTATGCCATTTCAAGAAGAGCATAGTAAGTTTAACGTATATATGCATAATGACAAAATTAAAAATTAAAATGTAGTCATATTAGAATTTTTTTTATACAACAATTCTCTATTTTTATTTATTGATATAAAAATATTATGCACAGCTACAAAGGCAAAAGCGTTACAATCAGAAGAAAATACTATGAGTGGAAATGATCAAAATGTTACCACACACTCTTCCCAAGATCGTGAGTTCATTCGTTTTGAGAATGAACATTAATATGTTTGCATGTGAAAATACTGCATTGTTGAAAAGCTTTGAGAACATGTCTTTATTATAAATTATTATTTATAATTAATTGTTGGATATTAACTAATTCAATTCAATTATTTTATTTACATGAAATTATTTTCTCGCTTGGATAGTGATCATGATAATATTTTTAATTTACATTTATATTTTAGTTATTGTAGAACTATTAAATATGCTAGTTAGTACAATCATTTTGTATTAGTTCATACATTATTTTGTAGCAGTAATTTCATATAATAAAAAATTCAGTTAAATTAATTTAATAAGAGTTCGGAGCACCAATCTTATATTATTTAGCATTTTGAGTAATAATAATCAAGCATGAATTATTGTATGCTTTGATACATTATATTAGCCATGTTAATGCTTTATATATTCCATATACCTCTTAAACTGACATTGAACATATAAAGGATATTATGATTAAATATATTGTATATCTTTTTAAGTATAGTTTCGTAATATAAAACTATATAAAAGATTTATGCAAACTTATATATATATATATATATATTTTGCTGTAGCTGGAGCAGTGACATTTTCTATCGGAGGTGAAGCTGAAAGTCCAGGACCTGGGGATTCCAATAATGCTAATGATCCAGGTGCATGGAATTGTGTATGGAAATGTCGTACAGCTACACCAGTACATCTTATGAGATTTAGTCCAGATGGAACTTTATTTGCAACAACTGGGATGAATGACAGATTAGTCAAAATTTGGTTTGAAAATAAACAAAGTTAGTATTTTATTTGCTTATAAAATAATAATGTATATATATCATAACAATATTTATTTTTACATATAGTTTTTCCATTGCGAAGTGTAGATCAATCAAATTTTTCTCAATCATTATCGAGTGATAGTTACAGCTTCGTATATGTAGCACATCCACGTGCTGTAACTCACTTATCATGGAGAAAAACAAGTAAATATATGCCCAAGTATGTATATTATTATAAGATAAATAAAATATAGTAAAAATCTATCTATCAGCATAGAATTTTAATTAAAATTTTTTTAATAATTAGAGGCTCAGTATCTAACATGTTGGTAACTTCATGTCGGGATAATATTTGTCGAGTGTGGACAGAAACCATACCACCTGAAATAGAAGGTTTGGCTAATATGAGTCAATTCGAAGGTTCGGACAGACATGGGCATCATGGAAAACATCGCCATCATAATATGCATAAACATAGATTTATGCAACGACTAAAACATATGAAGTATGTAGAACATATTCTTGTACTAATAATATAATGTGTAATCTTAAAATATGATCGATAAATATTTTCTTAATACAATTTATTTTTCATTGCTGTTATTTTCAGAACATGTTTTCATATTCGTCGCCATGCTAAACAACAACATCAAGCAGGCCATGCGGCACCTACTTTGCCAACTTTACCTTCAACGTATTCTGTGCATGACTTTCATAATAATTATCAAAGTTCTGGCCATTATCCAGGCATGCACTTCCACTTAGCAGCAAGCATTAATGCAGAGACTGGTATTCTAAAATATTAAATATTTAAAACTGAAAAAATGAAGATAATATTACTCTGATATAATTTGCAATATATATTCATGTTATAGATATTCCATTAGTACCAAGTTTGATAACTGGAGATCCTGAAAGAGAACCAAATTTTATTTTGCATTGGCTTAATAACAAAGAAATGCATTTTACCATGCAAGCTGAAAGTATTTTACAAGAGCTTACACGTAAGGTTGTAGAAAAGGAAGAGGGATTGCAACAACAAGAAGTTGATCACATAGATCATGATTCAGAGGATGAATATACATTAAGTAAGTTATATAACTTTTTATACGTATATATGTCCTTACTCTGTTATTTTGAATTCATCATATATTAACTTAATAATTTAAAAATGTTTTTAGCACATATTTTTATAATTAATATATTATCTATAATGCAACTTCAATTTCAGAGATGTATTAAATATAAATTTGTACATAGTATTATAAATATGTGTACTAAGACATACATATATATACATGAAATTTTTTTTTATAATTGTTAATAGCATGAACGATAAAATAGCGTTTATTATATTATATTTTTCATATAATTTTGATATTTCTGTAATAGAATTAACAACATTTCCTTGCATGCAATATAGTTTTTCGTTAGTGAATGTCTTTATTAGGAAGCATCTTATCCTGTTATGATATACTCCATGCAGAAAAAGGAAATCGATCGCAAAGTGCACAGAAACAAGGTGTTGGTGGACGATCCGCAAGTCAAGAAGATCACAGCAGTGATGAACATCATACTACACATACTACTTCCTCTCATCATAGCTTGGCTCATAGTGCACATTCTCATCAAAGTCTTAGGTATGATATAATGATTTTTTATATTATACAATGTTATAATGTTATTAAGTATGCGTTACATTAATCTACCAATTTATATTGCAGCAATACTACATCTATAAATTCTATTGCAACAGATGCAACATCTTCAATGAATCATGCACCAGATTCGTTAGATACAAAAATAGAAACATTATTAAGAGACTGGCATCATAATCCAGATTTGCTTTTCTCAATTCATCCTATAGATGGAAGCTTTTTGATATGGCATATTGAATGGTTAGATGAATATCATCCTGGTTCGTTTAGACAAGCACAAATTTCATTTTCTACACGAATACCAAATGCATTTCCTCTTGGTGATGCATCTACTATGAGCCACAATGTATCCATGTATTCTCATAATACTGGAGGACCGTTACTCAACATTCGAGAAGTTGCAAAATCTTCAACTAAACCTACAGATCGTAAGTCCTTGAATCATAGTAAAATATGGGTCTTAATTAAAGATGTATTGTATATATATTTTGTAGTATCTTATCTATCTTATCAATCATTAAGAATTTTTTAAAGCTGCTGAAGTAACAACACCATTACCAAGCCTTATTGAACAAGATGAAGAGCAATCAACATTAACTTCAAGAGCAGGACAAGAATTACTGACTACTGTACAACATGCTGATCAAGGTCAAAATAAAACAACGTCCACAGGTGTTAATAATGCAGAGACTGGAAAGAATCAAGAAACTGTTAATGATTTATTAACTCATCCTAGCCCAATGGTATCAATGGTATCAAAGCATTCTAATGGAACATTAAATCTGTGGCAACTTACATTTGCTGATAAGACGAAGTTCTCTCAAGTAAATTTCTCTCTCTCTGTTTCTCTCTCTCTCTCTTTTTTATGAAAGTAAAATATTTGTTATGACACGACGTTTTTTGTATTAGGTCCTAAGTATAGGCCATGCATGTAGAGCTTCTGGACATCGTTTTCGAGTAAATGACATTACTTGTCATCCTGTTCTTCCATTATTGGTAACAACTTCGCATCATAATATACCTGAGTTTTCTAATACTTGTTCTCAAAATTCAGATACTACAGAACATGTAGATCATAAGCAGGATGAGAATAAATCAAAAGATATGCCATCGGCTGTATGCATAAATGTAATTTTCATTTTTTAATTTTCTTTGGAATATATGACTACATTCGTATATATATGCGTGTTAATAATTATATATTTTTATATTTTAGGGCTTCTGCAGTGAATTAATTCTTTGGAGAGTAGATGCTGTTGGACCTTTATCTAAAAGTGGCGGAGTTTCTGAATTAGCACGAATTAATTCTCCAGAAATTTCTGCATTTAGTAATGTTGCCTGGATTCCAACATTATTACCAAGCACAACATTAGGCAATTTATCTAATTCTCCTAGTGCTTGTTTCGTTGCTAGTGATGGAGAATGTCTTAGAGTTTATCAAGCTGTTATTGATGCTAGAACTTTGTTAGCAGAAGTATCTATCAGTGAAAGAAGGAGCAGAATGATGGTCTGTTGTTAATTCAAATTATTTCAATATTAACAGTAAAATGATAGAGTAGAATGTTAAATCATTCTTAATTATTTTTTTTTTAGGATTCAATGGCCAGTCTTTCCACGGATATTTCATCTGATGATGGTATTAGACATTCTATACACGATAGAATAAAAATAGTCTCTCAACAATCAACAGCTAGACCAGGATGTATAATACAATTAGACGCTATCGATGATGCTACTCATGTAAGTTTCGTTCATTTAAAAAATTGTACTTTTATATTGCAATCAAATAAATAAATAAATATATATATATATAGTAATGTATTTATAATTATAATATAATTTAGGATTGGCAAAACACTCAGTTCCTTCATGTATTCCAAGAACAATTAATTACTGGCGAAAGAAGTGATGAAAAACAATGTGGAGTAGATACATCAAGTAATGATTTAGGTCTTATGGAATCGACATTAGATGCTATGGTGGATCTTCAACAATCCGCAATTTTTGAAGAACCATTTTACATCGTGGTATTAGAAAGAACTCAACAAGGAACAACAGTACATATGTGGCGTTTAGTTATTGCATCACAACCTGAGACAACAGGTACATGTTACACATTCGTTGCAAAATATATTATAACAATCTTTTACTTACAATGTATTTATTTTTACAGGATTATCAGGATCAATGATGTATGTCCCAGATTCTCATTT
Source organism: Vespula vulgaris (assembly GCF_905475345.1). Taxonomy (NCBI): domain Eukaryota; kingdom Metazoa; phylum Arthropoda; class Insecta; order Hymenoptera; family Vespidae; genus Vespula; species Vespula vulgaris. Next base: position 6,158,478 of record NC_066587.1, on the reverse strand, counting down.
AGTCCAAGATGAAGATGAGGAAGGTACACCTGGACGATCTAGTCATCAAGAAGGTAGAAGATCCCGTAGACCAAGTCAAAATGGATATAGAAGTAGACGTGAAAGTCAAGCTGAATATGATACAGCATTCCTTCATCACCGACATAATAGCCACGTTCTTATAACAACTACCAAAGTTTGCACTCAAGAATTACCATTACCAGATGGAGTGGAGGTTTTTATTCTTATTCATAATTTTTTTTATTAATAGAATATATACAATCGTTTATTATTTTTCTCTTCCTCTCTTTCTCTCTCATTCTATAAATAGGTAATACATGCAGCTCCAGCAGCAGGCCACTTAAGTAGTTCATCTATTTATCCTGCTTGTTTTGCACCATACATAATTGTAACAGCGTGCAGTGATAGTACCATACGCTTTTGGAAATGTAAAGTTACAAAAACTATACCAGACAAACTTGATTATGAATGGTGTGAATGGGAGATGGTCAGGAAAGATCAAGAATCTACAATTGATATTACTGGTATATTATTAATCATAAAAAATTGTATACAAATTATACACGTGGAAAATCTTGTATATTTTCTTGTATCATTTTATAGGTCAACCGTTAAATATTAGTGCAGCTTATAGTGGTCGTATTGCTTGTGCTTATAAATATGGCAAATCATTTACACGTCCTACAAAAAGCGATCCTGACTCAAGATATGTAAACCTTTGTGTTGCAATATATGAATGTGAAAGTACAGGTGGCAGTGAATGGATTCTAGAGGACACGATTCATTTGAAGAATATTCATTTGCCTCGAATTCCAGTAGATCAACATTTAGATCTTAGCTATTTGTATGATAGTAGATTTTTACAGAAAAAACAAAGGCTTACGCAAGTTTTACAGACTCTCAGTCACGAAGATATAAGATCACCAAGGAACGGCGAGAATGGAGAAAGCACGAAATCTAACGCTGGTAAAATATATACGATAATTAATTATTTCATAATTTAAAAATACTTTTCGTGTAATGTCATGTTATTTCTATTTAAGGTTTGCTAGCAGTTCCTTCATTCAGTACTCTTCAATCTTTACGAAAATCAATCATAGAAAATGGTAACACGTGTCCGCTGACACAAAAACACTTAGTTCAATTGGATTGGGTATCCAAAGAAGATGGTTCACATATATTAACAGTTGGTGTTGGATCAAAAATTATGTTGTTCACTCCAGTCTGCTCTGACCTTGCCCAAGCAAATATGAAAGCAATGAAGGAATCTCAAAGCAGTAATAGACCAATACTAAGAAAAACTTCATCACTAGCACAACCACAATTTGTAGATGAAATTCGATGGATGAAATTAAGAAAGATCGAATTAACTACAGCCGATGGATTGCCACCTTTACCTATGCAAATATCATGGGTGAGAGATGGTATCTTAGTTGTTGGTATGGATTCAGAGATGCACGTTTATTCACAATGGAAACCAAGTCCAAAGAAAGATTGTTTCCATTCAAATCTACAACATCAGGAATCAGATGAATTTCAAGCAAGTAGAAATCTAAGAGACGAAGATTTGAGAACTTTAGCTCAAGAAACGTCGCAACGAAGATTGGCTAATGTATCATCTATGCCACATTTATCGCGCGTTAGTAGTATTAATCTAACGATGCTCGATGCTAAGAAAAAACGTGGGATACAAAATGAGAATGTTAGTTTCGATTACATGCCTGATTATGGTCTTTTTGAAGCATCAAGGATAGCTTGTCCTGTGCTACCGCAATATCATCCGAAACAGTTAATGGAATTGTTAAATTCTGGGAAAATTCGATGGGTTAAAGCTATTCTATCGCATTTAGTTAGATGTATAGGAAGTTCTTGTTCTTTGAGAGTTGATGATGAAAACGTGGTTAAACAAAGAGGTGGATGGTCTAGATCAAGGACCATGTCAGTCAGTTACGTTGGTACAACTTCACCACTCGAACCGAGAGGTTCAACGACTCAAATACCAGAAGAACTTACTTTAGATTATGCTGAAATCACTTCTATATCACCGTTACCACTTTGGACTCTCTTAATTGCAGATAAAGAAACAAATGCTGTGCAACAAAACGAAGATAAACAGGATTATAATGAATTATTTGATAGTACTTTGGAAGAAGGTGATTCGTTAGACGATATGTTAGATGAAGATTATGATTGTTCGCATCAAAAGGACAGACGAGCTTCGGTACCAGAAAGACAAGGAATATCTCATTTTGGTCCCAGACAGGGTAGAATGTTGTCGCGTCTTTTAACTCATACTCATTTACCTGGTCTATCTAGTCTTGACCAAATGCATCTTCTTGCATTAGCTGATACCGTGTCAACGTGTAATGTTGATTTTGCAGAACGTTTTGCAATAGATGCAGCTAAGAATGCAATTGCAAAAGAAAATTTAACAGGTATACCTGATGGTGAAGCAGTTTCTATGGATTCATTGGATGACTGTGGACTCAGATTCCTCTTGGCTATGAAACATTATAATTATTTAATACGTTGTCTTCCATTGGCACAAAGAGCACAATTCCAAAAGCAAGGTATTTCATCTAACAACCTTGTATGGGCTTTTCATTCCGAGTCCGAAGAAGAATTACTAGGATTAATTCCATCATATGCAAAGGGACAACCCAAATGGTCTGTATTAAAAGAACTTGGTGTTGGTTGGTGGATTAGAAGTAATATTGTATTAAAACGATGTATCGATAAGATCGCTAAAGCGGCATTTCAACAACATCAAGATCCTTTGGATGCTGCTATTTATTATTTAGCTATGAAGAAAAAGAATTTAGTATGGGGATTGTTTAGAAATAAAAAAGATGACAGAATGACCTCCTTCTTTGCAAATAACTTTACAGAAAACAGATGGAGAAAAGCAGCTTTGAAAAATGCATTTGCTCTACTTGGAAAACAAAGATTCGAACATGCTGCAGCATTCTTTTTATTAGCAGGCGCGTTGAAAGATGCCATTGATGTATGCCTGGACAAATTAAATGATATACAACTTGCAATGGTTATTGCAAGACTTTACGAAGATGACACGACATCTCCACATATGAGAAGATTGCTTTATGAGGAAATTTTAGGGTGCGATAAAGACGGTCAAAATCAAGATATGAATAAATGTCATCCTGATCCTTTTCTACGAAGTATGGCACTTTGGATACTTAAAGATCATTCAGGATCTCTCAATACTTTGCTTTTGACTAATGTTGGTAGCATGCATCCACAATATAATGATGAGTCTGATAAACCTGAAGGTGCTACAGGTAATTTTTTTTAATTTCTATTTATAATTGATTACAATTTGACTTTGATACTTTTTCTAATTTATTTTTCATATGTTACAGCAAATCCAAATGTCTTCAATTTTTACGTTTATTTACGTACACATCCATTATTAATTAGACAGTATATTGCTTCTACTGCACAAGATAAAAAGAAGGGTCATTCTGTTGTTATATCAGGATTTAGTTATGGTACAGAGGTGAAAACCCAACCAGATAAACATCTAACGTTGGAAGACAGTATTACACCCTTAGAAAGACAATTATATTTCACTACTGCTCATGCTCATTTTAAAGCAGGCTGTCCCGCTCTTGCTCTTGAAGTTTTGTCTAAACTACCTAGTAAAGTTATGGACACAAATTGTGAAAATTCACCAAGTAAGTTTCATATAGAGTACTTTTTGAATAAATTATATTATTTGAAAAAGTGCATGAAATTCTATAAATACCGATCGTTGTTTAGGTCTCTTGAATAGTCCAACCAAATCCAGGACACAGGATGTACAAATCGACACAGGGATTATCGTTTGGGGAGGAGAAACTAAACCAACTTCTGATACTCAAGGTATAAATTAATTACACGTTTGTAACAATAAAACAGAAAACAACAATAAAGCTAAATATTGTTCGTTAGAATCGGCTGCTTCTATTGATTGGGGAGTTACCAATTGGTCGCAACCTATTGTGCGACAAACTGAAGAATTAGTGTTGAACTGGGATGATGATAATGCCGATAACGAAGATGGCGATAGTCCTCCATTAAGCATGAAAATGGATGGAAATCAAAATGGCACTGTTAATAAATTAGACAAAGAAGGTACGAATATTTTTTTTCTTTTTTATCATCATTTTTTAATTAGTAACGTTAAATATTTATTCGGAGTTAGTAAGACAATAATGATATCTAATATTTTAGAAGAACTAGCAAAACCTTCTGGGCAGTTAGACATTATGGCACAACAATTAAAATTTGTCGCTTGTTTAAAAATTCTCATGGAAGAATTATCGACATTAGCTACTGGCTTTGAAGTAGACGGAGGACAACTTAGGTATCAATTGTATGTGTGGCTGGAACGAGAAGTAGACGCTTTGAGACAACTTTGTAATTATAGTGTCAACACAGATGGAGATGCGAACAATACTTCAGAATGTAATTATATAAGAAATATTATTGTCATGTTAAAACGAATTTCAATATGTATTATATTATGAAATCAATTTTAGATGAAGGTGGAATGGTAGATGATGTACCTCCATGTAGAGCTGGAGAACAACCAACACTGCATGAAATATTAGTTGCAGAAAAATTAGATTTTGAAGCTAAAGTACAAAGAGCTGCTAAAAGGAAGAAATGGTTGAAAGGTATGTAATGTAGTTAAATTGTATATAGAATATAAATATTTAAGAGAATAAAAAAAAAATGATCATATATTTTAGCTAATGAAACGTTGTTAAGAACATTATTATCATATTGTTCTCTTCACGGAGCATCTGGTGGGGGTTTAGCATCCGTGAGAATGGAATTAGTACTTCTTTTACAAGAATTACAACAGGAGAAAACTCAACAACAATTACTTAGTCCACTTCCTTTCCCGACAACTCTTCCTTTATTAAGTGCGAGCGTTGCTTGTAATAAAACAGTAGTTGCTGATCCTGTTAGACATTTACAGGTTCGTACATAAAATTAACGCTAACATATTCGATATTAAGAGATAGGGAAATAATGACTTTATTCTTATCTTTAGTCTTTAGCACATGATATGTTACAAACATTAGTAGAATTACGAAATCCTCCGATGCCTAATAGAAATACATATTGCCGTGAAGTGTTTATAATGAGAGATTTAGCAGTTGCACTTAGTGCTTGTATTTATCAATCTTTATGCGATTCCGATACTTTTGTTATGAAACATCATCAACCAGATAGGTAATATGATCTTTATTAAATAATGACATACATATACATATTTTTATAATATTTAATCTTTTGTCAGCTTCCCGGTAGTGGCAGAAATAGAAACATTTTCTGGTGGCCATTTAGTTGCTTCAAATCGTTATCATCGACGATATTCAACGGACGATGGAGTATGCATAACTACCTCACCCTCTAAGTGGCCCGGTGTTACAAATTTACGTGCTTTATTGGCACGCGAAAAAGATGAAGATACACCAAAATTAAACATTCTCCTTTGTGAAACTTTTGTAGCAACGTATATGAGTTTATTCGTTTATGCCTTATCAAGCTGTGATAGCCATATCTTATATAGACTTGTTGGCCAATGTTTTGACAATAGCACTTGGTCTTGCCTTTTTGGAGGTGGTGTCAAAAAACTATTGCGAGTAGCAAGTACGAGTAGTCAGGTTAGCATATATCTTAATATTTTCATACCTCATCATTTTTTTCAACTTGAATAAATTTTAATTATTCTGTATAAAAATTACAGAGTGCTAATACAAACGCTATAGAGAAAGCAGAGATTTCGAATGAAAATCAAAGTACTACTAGTGCTATGTGGAATACTATGACATCGCTTACTAAACAACGTATGAAATTAAATATGAAATTGTTAGGACAATTCACTGGACAACAACCAAATATGAAGGAAGACAAACCGACTTACAGAGAACAATTTGTTTCACCTCAGATGAGCATGGTTTCGTATTTCCTAATGAAGGTAACATATTTGCTTTATTAAAACTATATATATTTTAAATACAAATTATTTATCAATTTTATTTCATCAGCCACGTATAGAGAGTGAATATGCGGATGAAATAGATTATGATTCGTCAGATTCCGCTGTATCGGATTTAGATTCTTCCGAAGATGAGGAAGACGTGTTTGATACGAATTCGAAGCCAAAGAATAAACCAAAGGACAACATAGAACATTCTAATCCAAACTCTCACAGCTGGTGCATCATAAGATTAGCGATTGTCAAAATATTACAAAAACAATTGCAAGATTTCTTAAACGTTGCAGGCATAGAAATGCAAGGTAATTTTATTTTATATACATTGTAATTTGCGATTTTGTATTATAAAAACTTAAAATTGATATTTCTATTACAGAATTACCAGTGAGTAGTCCATTAATTCACGGCACGTTAGGTATCGTAGCACAATGGCAGGAAACTTTAAGAGAGGAATTAGAATCAAAAGGACCCGCGCCTATAAATTATATACCCGGTTGTACACCAGATCCAGCACCCACACCTGGAAAGCCAGCTATTCATAAGTATCGTGCATTACTAGAGAAAGGAAACACGCCATTTAAGTAAGTAAAATTAAATTAAAAAATAAATTATATTATTAATTGTCTATCTGTTTAAAATGAATAATTTTTTCGTCGGATTAGTACCCGCATGGCATCCGCAGCTCCTGCAAATCGTTTATGGTGCTATTTAGTTAGACAAGAATTGGTTCAAGATATATTTATAAGAGCAGTCTTTGGAAAAAGGAGATCGTTATCATCTATTCTTGATAGCAATCAAACAGCTGTAGATAATTTAAATCGAGGCGAGGATAAAGGAAGTGACAGTGGTACAACAAGTGTAGCTGAACCTGTCAGAATTATTCACAAGGAACAAGATAGTATTAGTGCATTCTGCCTAAATCAGGTTTGTTTTAATTTATTTATTACAATGACAATATTATAATTAATTAATTTGTTTGAACAGGTAAATGGAGGATTAATGGCTTTAGCCACTCCTCGTGAAGTTCAGGAAATGAATATATCATTACTCTTGGAACTTCCATCATGGCTAGAAGATGAATGTGAATTCGATATAATTAATTTAAATAAACAACAGGATGCAGAACCTGTGCAACCAACTAGCTTCTTAGTTATACAGGTATAAATTCAATAAAGATTCGTTATTTATCTTAGATAAAATACATATATGTGATATTTGATTATTTATAGACAGCAGCTGATCGTCCATTACTTGCACAAAGTCCACAATCAAATAGTCCTCAACCTCAGTCAGGTATAGCAAGCCAAAGTGGCCGAGGTGCTAGTGTGGTGAGTTGACATTTATACTGTTTAAGTTGTATATGTTGTCACAGTAATCAGATTTCTATGTTTTCAAATAATCATCTTCGTATTATTTTTTTTTTGTTTTTACATTATACTAATATTATTCTGATATTCTGTGTTGTACAGGACACTAAAGTTTTTCTTTCGTTTACTTTCCCAGTGTTTATAACATTTATTGCCTATTTGTTTAACATTTTCAAATCTGTTTGCATTGTTGTCTATTATATTCTTCATATAATCGAAATTCTAATAAGATCTTCTGATTTTTTCAAATATTTTAATATGTATATGATTTTATGTTTAAGAGAAACAGCATTTATGCTAATATGATATAACAAATATTAAGTACATAAACTCAAAGATACCAAAACTGAATATCAATCGATCGAAAAATGTTGTGCTCCTTTGCATCTGTGTTAATGTATATAAATCAATTAATGTTCGTATCCCCTATAGCAAATAAGTCTACTTTTACTGGCACCATAATTTTTTAAATAATTAAAAGATTAATGTATATTTAAAACAATATAATGGTGGTTGAAATTAACTTACAAATTGCAGTGGCTGCAAATAGTAAAAAGAAGAAGAGAAATAGTAGTAACAGTAATAATGATATTGATATTATTTTAAACTAGACTATATATATATATATATATATATATATATATATATATATATATATATATATATATATTCAGTCTAATAAAAGTTATAAAGATCAGTAGATATTTATTTTTAAATATATCCAAATATTCCATTTTTTATGCAAAACTAATCCAGGTTGTTCCTTGAATTTATAAATAATAAAAATTAAGCAGTTTCTCTTAAGTAATTTATATTGTACAAGTATATTGATAAAGCAGATATAAATTTCTGTAATGCACTTAGTGGCTTTATTTTTTATTTGTTTGTCTCTTATCATATGCAATGCACATATTTGCAATTAAATTCTTTGTATCACAAATATTTTAGCACATAAGTGATACTATTATTATCTTTTATTAAGTAACATAATAACTTTAACATTACGTGATCATGTATTTAAGTGGTATTTTTTGTCTCAATTATTTAAGTATTGTGGAGTCATAAATAAGAAAAGTAAAGAACATATAAGTTATTTTATCCATTGCATGGAATGTCAAGAATTAAGTTGCACAGTGCCTTATTAATTAGGGCACGGCTATATGCAAGGCTTGCTCGTTTTAAAAGATATTTATTTAAGTTTTGCAAAAAAAAAATGTAATATTTGAATCAAAACAAATATCATATGTATTGAAATTATCAATAGATATTTTGCTACTATTTCTTTTTTTTTAAGAGTTATAATGTAAATGAAAAGCAGTATATTTTTAAGTTTTTTCTACATTTTTTTTCTCAAAACATCCCAATATCAAAATAAAATTACGAGTCAAGCCTTGGGAGCCATGAATGTGACATATTGGGTCGGGGTAGCACAAGTGGTGACAGAGACAATGTTGCTTGTTCAATGCTTGCCTAACATCTAACTTGGTCTGCGTCACTGACCTGGTGGCTCATTCGCTCGCTCAGATGAAGGGGATGCCTGCTTTTCCTGGCTCCCACGACCTGCGTTTCTGTCAGTTTGTTGCTGATAGGAGCAAACACTTGTTGCAGCCGGTGAGATAACGATCAAACAGACCCTAGCCTGTCCTAGTGCCAGTTTCATATTCAATTTCTTGCCTGCTAATGCAGCCTGCTCTGGTTTGTAACATCTCGAGACTACATCGAAATATATATTTTTAAAGATTATTTTAATAAATATATATCATTGTCATAAAGTCAACTAATTCTTTATAGTTATTAAATTAAAAGTGAAATTTGTATAGAATCATTGATTTTACAAACCAGATATAAAGAAATTACATTGAATAACATAGTTCAATGGTAAGGCATGGTTTATATTAAAATTTGATCACTGTGTTTTGTGAATATCACAGATTAGATGTTGAGCACAATTTTTAAGGTGATGAAGTGATATTTGTAATATCTTGCTAAGGCATGATTTTAGAAACATGTATACTAATTGATGTCGTAAATTTTACGAATTTTAGTTATGTACAGGTCATTAATTTTATTTATTTTTTCTTGATATCACAGTATGTAAAAAATATATTTCATGTACAAAGTTCAACTGTAATGATAGTGATATTCAGTTGATGGAGCTTGGAGCATAGATCTCATTAATTAGCTATCTAAACAAATTCATGGCTTTTGTGTAAAGTATATAAACTCTAGTTAAATATATGCTGCAAATGAGTGTGCATTGCATGTTGCAGCATTGTATATGTATAACTTGATATAAACAAATGTTTGTTACTAACATAGATTTTGTATAAAACGTGTTAAAATGCTGCTACATTCATATTTGTTTTCGCATATTTAGATCACGATTAGATTCATACATTAAACTTTAGTGTCACATCAGAACAAATTTTTTTTAAGTATTACAATAAATATTAATGTATTAAACGTACATACATACAAAACACACAAAATATTCGATTTAAATAATGTTCAAAGAAAAAACAACTCATTAAATTTTTAATTTACCATACTTAACATTTTGCTGTGTATTGCATATTATCTAACGAAGTTTCAAGCATGTTCTACATAGATTAAGTAATTTGATGAACAAATAATTGCTATATAATTTTGCATTGAAATAAGGAACTATCTGTTATATTCATACTTGCTAAGCATTACTGCGTTGTTATATTCATTTACGGATATAAATGTGTATTTTTTTATAATTAATACATGCACTTGTTAAATATTATTTTATTTTATTATAACAGATTCTGAAGCATAAAATCGACGGTATTAGAAGGATTTCATCTCATCCACTTTTACCATTGTGTAAGCGTTTGTAAAACTTGTTACAATAAATGATTATATTATAGATTTCATGATTAGTAAAAATATTCATTAACAATTTATATATTCCCGATTTTAGACTTAACTGGATCACAAGATGGATCAGTCTCGTTATGGGAATGGGGTCACCAAACAGCTGTAGCAACACCAAGACCACCAGGTACATTCGCTAAAGTTACTCGCGTACGTTTCTCTCAACATGGTAACAAATTTGGAGTGGCTGACTCCGATGGACACTTAAGTTTATTCCAAGTAGCTTGCAGAGAAGGAACAGCACGTCCGTTCTTCGTAAGTTTCTTTGATAAAAATGTTAATATAATTAGCGACAAATGGATTATATTAATCTCAAAGTTGTACTTTCTATTTAGAATTATCAGTGCCATAGTAAAGTAACAGCTGATTTCGTCTTTCTTGGAGCATGTAGTCTCGTAGCTACTGCAGGTCATGGTTCCGAAGGGCGCAATGTTGCACTTTGGGATACATTACTACCACAAAATAAATCTCTCATACAAGGTATATAAACAAGAATTTTATTGGAAAGGTGTATGCATTCTTTTATTAATTATTTCACTTGTTAGGTTTTACGTGTCACGAACAAGGAGCTAGTTCTCTCGTATTAGCACCACAACATCAGTTGTTGATAAGTGGTGGTAAAAAAGGAGATATCAATATATTCGATGTGCGACAAAGACAACAACGTCATAGATTCCAAGCACACGAATCTGCTATCAAATGTTTAGCTTTGGATCCACATGAGGAATTCTTTGTTAGCGGTGCCGGAGATGGAGATATTAAAGTAAATAAATTTAACTTAATATGTAATTCAGTTTATGCAGTAAATCGAATATAAATATGTACAATGAATTATTATTATAGATATGGGGATTAACCGTCCATTGTCTTCTACACTCTTTTCCTGCAGAACATCCACGATCTAGTTTTTTCAAAAATATCGGACAGGTATATTGTAAATTATTTTAAAGAATTTATTATGAAAGACGATATTTATATGTTTTATTTCAGGGTGTTACACAATTACACGTAGACTCAGCAGGACGTCTATTTTCATGTGGAGCAGATGGTTCGATGAAAGTTCGTCAGTTACCAGAGCGTGACTGCGTTGTACACGCATTATATTAGAAAATTTACATTAAAAATTGTGCTTCACAAATAGGTAAAATGATGTGAAATTTGTTTATGCTTTATGAGGAATAGAGTGGACCATTAAAGATAACAGCATATGTTATCTTATATTACACACGCGGGCAATATATCTCTATTGGAGTCAGTAACATATATCATTGCCAGTATATTACACCTCTGTTCATATGACCTGACATATGCAAGTGAATTGGGTATGCTGTATCAAAAATACAGCTATATAAAATATATGTATTAAAAACTAACAGTCTGATCTTTAGAGAAATTGTGCTAGTATTGACAAATGATTTCTTCAGAAAGTTCCATAAAAATATAATCCCTAAGTATAATATATATATATTTATAATTTTGCAATATACGCACACATGTTGATAGTGTGGCACAGTGTTTTAACAAATTAATATGTGTTATAGGAAATAGTTCACAATATGAAAAAATAAAATGAATTCCATATGGAATCATATAATATAGTGTTGCCTAAAACCAAGGTTCTAGAATCTAATTACATGAAATTATAATTTTAGTTAGATCAGAAATTAGCTAGTTCTCAGCTTTGTTGTAATATCTTTGGTATAATTTGCTATACCTTTAAAACAGTGTATTTTCGCCAAAGTGTATATATCATATGATAAAACGTAATTTATTATTAACAATCATTCCTTTCTCATATGAAAGTAAACTTATTGATTGATTGAATCTGTAATCTATACGAATCACAATATTTTAATGTAAGATATAATTCTGTGGAAATAGTTCTATTCAAAGGAGAAGAATCCTTTTGAATTACAAAATCTAAGCAATCATTTCCTGCAGAATGTATAGCTACCAAGTATACAATCAATTGTACATTATTCATATGAACATTGTTTATAATTACATGGAATGCGCATTTTCCAATATAAATTTTTTTTCTTTATTTAGACAAAATTAATTGTTGATGTCTTTCGTCTATAGTACATTATAAAATGAAAAAATATTATTATATTCGTTATAGTAGTGATTAAGTAGAAAGTAATCTGTGTAAAAAAATCTCATATAAGAGAAATAATCTATTAAATGATGATGGTAATGGATGATGATGATCATGATAATGATAATGATAATGACGACGGAACATAAATTTCCAAGAAACATGCAACGTGCAACTACAATTTTGACTAGATTATACTAAAAGTCTTTAAAGGCAAAAAAATGAAATAATCTAAATAAGTTCATTGAGATGGATGTTATTTATTCTCTGGAACGGAATATGCAGGTTCCTATCATTGAATACTTAACCTAATTTCATACACAATAAGCTGCGTTAAAACATAATACAAATAAAATCATTAAACCAATGTAAAATTAATTATTAATGACACATTTATTTCAGTCTTAATATACATATATATATATATATTATATGTATGTATATTATATATATATATATATATATATATATATATATATATATATATATCTTATTGAATGTACACCAATATTTGGGATTTGTTATTGTTATTACATTGAAGCAGAAAGTATATATTACGGCCATAATCACACACATATATAAATATACCTTTAATATATAAAAATTATTACGTGTTCCTGTACAAGGGATTATAATCAATTATTTGTTAAAAAAGAATTCCGATATTTCATTAACTTAAACTTTCTTGTACATGATTCGTTGTACGAAAGTAATCCATTCTCAAAAAAAGTATATAAACATTAGAAATATCCTACTTCTTTTATTATTGCGTGTATCATATACATTGCGTTCTATGATTTTATTTAGCTTTCGAATGTATACGTTGTATATTAATATATTAAATAACATAATTATATGAGTTACTATATAGACAATCGTTATTAGAATGTTGCTAATGTTATATTGTAATATGTGAATAATCCAAAAAGTCAAAAGTAGTTTGTTAATGATTTTAAATGTTTTCGAATGTATTACATTATTTGACTTAGGGCATATTTTTAAATAATTAACGTATTCAGTAATAATCAAATGCTACAATCTCTTGTTGCTAAATGGTACAGTTACAATTAACTTGTATGTGACTTTTTGAGCAAAAATAAAGAATGACTTTACCTTTTATAAGTTTTATAATTAATTACGAGAACGTTTACCCATAAAATGGTATGTATACAAAATGTTCTACAGTGCTCAATACAAAAAAAATGTGTGTGTGTGTATATACATATACATATACATATATATATATATATATATATATATATATATATATATATATATATACATATATATATGAAGCCATATAATAGTTTAATCAATTATTCCAAATGAATTATTCTAGTTTCTTTAAAGTGGGATTCAAAAATCAGGCCCTTAGGTATGGATCTTTTGGCGAGTTTCTTTCTTTCATGTTCTCTTTTTTTTCTTTGCAACGGGCAGGATAAAAAATATATCCATGCACGCGTCGAATCTAGGCCTACCGTGGTTTAATTTTATCGTTCAAAATTCGGAAGACACGCCCGATGATTGAAGCTTCCATTATTATGATGGCCCTGCTATTTGTAAGCGGGGACTTACTCTCTTTCAGTTAGCATTGGGACCTGAATTCTCTGTAAATGGCAAATCATGCCGGTATCGCGTTTAGAGTAGAGTCATAGCCCGTGGTTCTCCAGAAACAGCAACCTCCACGTGGTAAGACCTGGGTCGATATTACTTGTGATGTATCAAGTACTACCAGACGAATGACTGCATATTTCAGTATATTTTCAAAATTTTTTCAATTAAATTTTAATTAAACATTAAAGTACTATCACTTTATATTGTTAATAATATTTGCACAAATAAGTAGATTGAATACATCAGAAATCTGTGGACAAGTGTACATAAAATATGTAAATTTGTAACTAAGATCAAGATTTTGTTGATTATTTGGTAAAAAATAATAATCAGCGAATATATATTTAGATATATATTATTTCTATAAAAATCAAAACAGTTCATTTTCAAACTATCGATAAAATTTCCAGCATTGTTTTTTTCGTGGTTTCACTAATTTTCTTATTAATTAAATTTATTATTTTTTATGCATTTATATCGTAAAATAAATGCGTATCTATCTATTTTATCAATATCTGTCGTATTTATCATGGATTATCATCTATCACGGAACATATATTTACATCGAGAACAAATTTCATATTTAAGTAACATTTATTTGATTGCTATTTCTAAAAGTTCAATGTAAGTATACTTTTGTTGCACTTAATTTCGTCACATTATCTACAATGGAATTGTAGAAAAACTTAGATTTTAGATGAATCAAAATAATAGTTTTAGTGTTTCTCTAAGGCCAACGTTAGTAATTCATTCATCGGATTTAATAGTATGCGTGGATCTTCAATTAATCCTGCACCGACCATTGCACTCATGAACAACTGGAATATTGATTTAAAATTATGTATATAAATAAGTATATATAGTTTCAAATTATATTATATAATTGTCTATCATACCTGTTGTATAAGAAGATCCGCAAGTTTTGAATCATTTTTGGTTAATTGACAAAGTTTCTTAATTAATGGATGAGATGGATTAATTTCAAGTCTCGGCTGAAGAATATTGTAACGCGTTTCTTCGTTTAATTGATGACTTTGCGTACGTATAAAATGCCTCGCACTAGCCATATCCTGAACAGTGACTACACAAGGATGTGATTCAAGGCGATTTGTCATTTTAACTTCGTAAGCCTTTCTCTTTAGAAGATTTTGCATATAACTTACGAGGCCATCCATTTCTTCCTTATTAATAACACCTACAAAAAAAGAGAAAAGAAAATATACTTATATGAAATTATAGAACATTCGAAAAAATTGTATACGCAAAGACTATATACGAACCTAAATTTTCTGTTTTAGTAGCGTCGCTACCATCTCGCATCTCTTTTTCAACCGATATTAAATTATGAGAATTAAATTGCCTTAGATGCATCAAAACTAATTCGTCATAAGGTTCGTAACAAAATAGAACTTCAACGTTTCGTTTTTTAAGAGATTCGTAATATGGTGATTGTTCCGCTAATGTACGACTAGAAATATAAATTGGTATCAAAATAAAGTTATCGTTTGGAGAAAATTTATGGAAACGATAGAATCAATAATTCTTACCTAGGTGCTGACAAATAGTATATATGTTTTTGGTCTTGACCAAAACGGCTACAATATTGTGGAAGACTAATTAGCTCTCCTGGAGCAGTTGTAGAAGATTCGAACCTTAATAATTTCCCTATATCTTCCTATAAATACATTAATTATTATAGATAGACGATATAAAAGGAACATTTTCGGAATATAAATGTTCTAAAAATTACCTTCTCTGATTGCTCATTGCTAGTAACAATACCCTCTTTCAAAAATAATCCATAATCTTTATAAAATTTACTATAGTCTTCAGGTTGTTTTACAGATCGATCTTGCAAGAACTTTAATATACGAGCCGTGAGTACGTTGCGTAATTTTCTGGGAAAGTTAAAAATATTATTTTACGATGCATTCACATTTAATACGGATTAAAAAATAATTATGTGATTTCGAATCAACTTACCCAATCAAAGTGCTATTTTGCAATAATTCGCGACTTAAATTAAGAGGAATGTCTTCCGAATCAACGACACCTTTTACAAAACGTAACCATTTTGGTAAAAGATTTTCCGCTTTACTTTTAATTAAAATTTTTCTACTGTACAATGCTACTCCTCCGGCTGCGTCTCTAGCTAAATCAAATAGACCTGGCTTTTCTTCCGGAAAATATAATAACGCTTTTATACTCAACGGTACGTCGGTCGTATAATGTAATATGAATCTTGGAGTATCAAAACAATTTCCAATAAATCGGTAAAATTCTGCATGTTGTAGAGACGTGATATCTTTTGGATCAAGCATCCATAAAGGCTAAAAACACAGTTTTATTAATATAGTATAGCAATATATAATAAATTAAATATAAATAATATTTTACCTGTATTGTATTAGCTCTTTGACCATTGATATAAATAGGACTGCCTACAAAATTACTGTACTTTGTGATGATACCTAATAGAAAAGAGAAATTGTGTATTATACAAGAGAAAGAAAAACTAAGATATTAATTATTTTTAAAAAAAAGCTTACCTTTAATTACACTTTCATCACAAAATTCACGAGAATCAGGTTTTAAATGTATCACGATTTTAGTACCTGGTTGTACACCTTCTGCTTGTGATATTTCGAAAGATCCAGATCTATACAACAATATCAACATATTTTTAGGTCTTTTATATTATATTAAAATCATCATAATGAAAAATATTAAATATATACCCATCAGATGACCAGCAAAGACCTTCAGCATCATTGGCATAAGATTTAGTATAAACTTCAACTTTGTCTGCTACCATGAATGCACTATAAAAACCAACTCCAAATTGTCCAATAATTTTAGATGGATCTCCTTCACTTTGCTTATCTTTGATTTGTTCCAAGAATGCCTATAGTAAAATAAGTTAGTGAAAATATTGTTGTTATAAATTTATTAAATATAAAATAATATATAATGACATACTTTAGAACCAGAACGAGCAATTGTTCCTAAATTGGATATTAACTCTTCATGTGTCATACCAATTCCTGTATCTTGAATAGTTAGAATACGATTTTGTTTATCAGTAGCAATGTGAATTTCTAAATTTCTATCACCAGCTACTTCTCCAACTTCAGTGTTACTTAGTCTAAGGTATCTTAACTTTTCCAAAGCATCACTGGCATTAGATATCAATTCACGAACAAATACCTATAAATATATTTATAAAAACTATATTGGATATTTATAATTATGATTTGTGATAAGATTATAAAAGAATATTTTTAAAACATTTAATAACCTCTTTATCAGAATACAATGATTTTGCAACAATTTGCAATAACATCTGAGTCTCTGATTGAAAGTCATGTTTAGCTTTCTCTCCTGAAAAAAATTATTAAATAATAAAAATTACAATTGTTAATTTAATTTCATTTATTCTTATTAAAATTACCTGTAACTTTTTCTGTATCTTGTATTATATTATGATATTCAGTCGAAGTCTGAGTTGCTGTTTGTGATGAAAAACGTCTGTGGTTACCAGGAATTACTATAATATAAAAACAAAGTAAAATATTGTAAAAATTAAATTATTATATACATTAAAAAATATAAAAAAAAAATAATAAAATAAGTAATTAGAGTATTTAGTGTTACAGTATACGCTATTAACAACAATTAATGTGCTAATGACGACATAACCAAATAGTTGAAATCATATTATAGAAATATAAAGACAACATTAATAAAAAAATAAATTACCGGCAAGTTGTCTACATGTTCGTTCAATAATCGTTCTTTCGACATTATAAGTTATTTGTTTAGGAAACAATTTTCCCAATTTTATCGCGTGCCGAAACCGAAAGGATGCCGCCATCTTTAAAACCTTGCTAGATTCTACTAGAAATATCTTTGCGTAGAAATATTGCGTAGGAATGATAAATTCTAATTCAATACGTCATCTGTTCTCAACCAATCAAAATTAAATATCTTATAAATCGAAAATCTCTATATTAAACGACTATGAAAATCGAATAGGTGATATAAAATTTGATTTTTTCTTATTTTTGTGTAGATATTTAAAAAGTTATTCTTACAAATATCTCCTAGACGAAATTTTATAACTAAAAAGCGCAAATCGAATTGTGAGAACTTGACATATTTATCTTATTTGTTAAATATTATGTAAGCAATCAAAAAGACATGAATATTATTAAAATGGATAAAATATTCTGTGTTTTGATTAATAGAATTTTATGATTATTTGAATTTTTCTTCAGATATAATGCGAATACAACTGTTTATGTGTCGCTATTCTTTCAGCAAATTTTTATTAAGTTGGCAACCCTAGGTTTATGACTGAGGTCAATGCGCTTGGAAATCTCTGTCTCGACTAGGCACGCACACGAATTGATCGTCTTCGTCGAAAGAATTGCGAGCCGTATCAGAGACTGTGCATTCCTTTTATACATTTACCGATGCACCGCATTGCGTCAGACATCATACTCACACTCAGCTTTTGCATAAACTTTAATATTAATCTATACATTTTCTTACAAATTGGATAATTATAAATGCATTTCATCATAAATTTGTATACACATTTTGATATTCGATATATGGACGTACATACATAGATTTTTTATGATATAAATATATAAATAATCGAGATTTATTAAGAATTAATATTCTAAAATTAATAATCAATAATTCATATATATATATATATATATATATATATATAAATGGAAAAAATATTTAAATATATTATAAAATTAATATTATAATTATTAATTAGATTATAATTGATAATATAAAATTTGGTCGATTTAAGATAAGGGAAATATAGAAAGAGGCATTGGTATACTATATGGTATATAAATTTTTTTATTATTATTATCTGTATAATATATTTGAAA